>NW_026068225.1:315692-342073 GCF_014885135.2 Alexandromys fortis
AACAAAACGTTTTTAAAAAAAATCAAAAAAATGGGAAAAAACCCACGGAAAACAACTTATATGTATGTGGGTTTTGAAAGGAGTAAAATGACTATTTTCTTCTGAGTCTTTTTAAATCTTTTTGGCTTGGCTGGATAGTTTGTGTAGAGAGGATTTGAGATGGTACTCTTCTAATCAGAAGTAAGATTTTGTAGTGGGACCAGAAATTACTAAGTCCATACACACCTACCCCGCCCCCCACCTGCAACCCTGATTCTGCTGCATGGAAAGTTCTCTACCTGCTGCCAAGGCAGATCCCCTGGTATCCTGTGAAGGTGCTGCAGCCCAGGACCCCTGCTGGCATCAGACCTGTGTGGCGCTAGGGTGCCTGGCAGCCAGAGAATCAGCTTGATCCTTCTTAACCTGTGAGAACAGAAGTAGGCGATTCCAACTTTTTAATGACTGAGAAATATCCCATTGTGTAAATGGCCCCCACACTGTTCTCATCCATGTGTCCACTGATGGGGATCGAGCCTGCTTCTACTTTTCAACTATTTTGAATGGAGAGAGCATCAGGAAATGAGCACAGGTTTCTGTGGTAGAATGTAGAATCCTGTATGTTCATGCCCTGCAGTGACATAGATGACGCTTGAGGAAGATCCTGAAGAACTACCACGCTGATTTGCATAGAATGAACAAGTATGAACCCCCACCAGCAATGAATATGAGTTCTCCTTACTCGACATTCTCACCAGCATGAGCATTCATTGATTTTATTGGTCTTGGCCATTCTGATTGATGTACAGTAAAATCTTTTTTTAAAAAAATATTTATTTATTTATTATGTATACAATGTTCTGTGTGTGTGTGTATGGCCAGAAGAGGGCACCAGACCTCATTACAGATGGTTGTGAGCCACCATGTGGTTGCCGGGAATTGAACTCAGGACCTTTGGAAGAGCAGGCAATGCTCTTAACCACTGAGCCATCTCTCCAGCCCTCCTCTCTATTCTTTTTTTTTTTCCCTCCTCTCTATTCTTATAATGCAGTGCTGACTCTATGAAATTCTTCTGTCTGGATTTGAATATCTCTGTGATTATTTGTTTTTTCTAAGGCCTGTATTTTAGCACTCAGATTAACCAACTATTAGTGATAAGACAAAAATGATAAAGTTGATGTTTACAATTGATATTACATAAATCCCATCTAATTTAGATATCCTCTCAGTTAATCGTTCCATTTTCAAAATGGTTAGCATATTATCAAACAGAGACCCAAATTTCTCCATTGTAATGGTTTTTCTCACTTATTTTTTATTTTGTACCGCTTGAGTTGTTTTTTTTTTTGTATCTTCTTCATCCATAAGATTTGTGGATTAGATTAGTGATATAGATGCCCATAGCTAAGGATAACTATGCCATGTTATTATTAAACTTATGTAGTTACTTAATATCAATAAAGAAATGATTTTGCCAAAAAAAAGTGAAATTATACAGCTGGGCATGGTGATGCATGCCTTCAGTTTCAGCATTTGAGAGGCAGAAGCAAGCAGATAGGTTTCTGAGTTTGAGGCTATCCTGGTCTATGCAGTGGCTTCCAGTACAGCCAGCCAGTCTCAAAAACAAAACAAAACAAAGCAAAATAATAATAATAAATGTGGCTGAAAGTATAGAGAACTTGGAACCCTCATGCAATGCAAAAAAATTTGCAGCAACTTTAGAAAGCAATGGGTTTCAAAATCTCATTTTTTTAAATTTTATTATTTTTTGATTTATTTATTTTTATTATGTATACAACATTCCTTCCATGTGTGCCTGCATGCCAGAAGAGTGCACCAGATCTCATTATAGGTAGCTGTGAGCCACCATGTGGTTGCTGGGAATTGAACTCAGGACCTTTGGAAGAGCAGACAATGCTCTTAACCTCTGAGCCATCTCTCCAGCCCCCCCCCCCTCCCCAAATGATCCTTTATTAAGAAATACGTTGGGGTCAGGCGGTCAGCACTTGGAAGGTAGAGACAGGTGAATCTCTGAGTTCAAGGCCAGTCTGGTTTACAGAGCAAGTTCCAGGTTATTTTTATCTTTGGAGGCCCACCACCCAACTCGCAAGTAAACACACAGAGACTTATACTTACTTATGAATGCCTGGCCTTAACTTGGCTTGTTTCTAGCCAGCTTAATTTATTCCATCTACCTTTTACCTCTGGGCTTTTACCTTTCTCTGTTCTATATACCTCTCTTTCCTTCTTACTCATGGCTGGCTGGGTGGCTGGCTCCCAGCATCATCCTTCCTTTTCTTGTTCCTCCCTCTTCCCTCTCTGTCCTCTTATTTGTTCTGTTTGTCTGCCAGCCCCACCTATTTCTCTCTCCTGCCTAGCTATTGGACGTTCAGCTCTTTATTAGACCAGTCAAGCGTTTTAGACAGCCAAAGTAACACAGCTTTACAGAATTAAACAAATGTAGCATAAAAGAATGCATTTTTACATCATTAAACAAATGTTTTACAACAAAACCCTGTCTTGAAAAACAAAAGCTATGATGGAGCAATGATTTAAATGTTGCCCTGGTTTAGTACTTTAACAAAAACTATCATGAATGTTTTGAAGGTATGTTTGCTATGTAATTCACAATGGGAAATTTGAATCTTTGGGAAAATAAGATTTTAAACTATCTTGAACAAATTTGCGCATTGGACCAAAATGAAAGAACTTTAAATTTGGTAGAAGTAAATTTACTGCCTTAATCGTGGTTGAGGGGAGATTTACATTTTACATATAATAGCAAAAATGAATGATTTAGGCCTTAAGTTTTTTAAATTAGATTTATTAATTTTATTTTATGTGTGTTTTGCCTATATGTATGTCTAACTGCATGTGTGCTTGGTGCCCTTGGAGGTCAGAAGAGGCTATCAGATCCCTTGGAACTGAAATTATGGATGGTTGTGAACCACCATGTGGGTGCTGGCACTCAAACCTGGTCTTCTGCAAGAGCAACAAGTGCTCTTCACTGCTGAGCCATCTCTTCAGCCCTGGGCATTTTCTTTAAAGCTGTCAACTAAAAACTAGAGGTCTGTAATCTTAGTTATATTAATAGTACAATCTAGGTCAAAGATTTTTTTTTTTCTGACCTAGAGCCTTGTATACATTACATACTTTTCCATAGAGTTTGTTTCTTAGGGCCTTGTATGTAAACTTTTCTGAAATAAATAGATTCACTTTTAGATGGCTCTTATGTATAAGAAGTTCAGAGAAGAGTCTTGTGAGTGTATATCCTAGGAAAATGGGTTGAAGGCAGTGGAGACCTTGAATTTGACCGTGTATGTGTTATGGACCAGCAGGTGTCTGAAGGGCCTTTCCTATAGAAGAGAGATTAGGTTTTATTTGTCTTACATTCCCGTAACGAAGAAGGCGATGCAGTGGATGGGAACTGTATGGAACAGTTTAAGATGATGAAAAGAGCTGCTGTGGGAAATGGCAAAATGTAAGCTGTTGGTGTGGGGAACTTGTGTAGCCCTTCTAGAGTCGAGTTGTTATTTTTCTTCCCCAAGATATTGTACCTGAATGTACCATATAAGGATTTCTTAATTTGATTTTTGGCAAGATCTTGTCATCTACTTTATCTGTAGTATAGAAAAATATGGCCAAAAGTCATTATTTTGATGAGCTCTAATAATGATTAGAAAAGTTCCTCTTTGTGGTTTTGTATCAACTATTGTTATTACTTTAATTTAGTTTTTTTAATGAAGCAAAGTTGGAGTTTATTGAGAATCAGTTTTAGTACATATTTAATTACAGATATTAGGGAGAGAGACAGTATTTAAAAAAGGACAGTATTTTAAAAAAGGAGTCGGACATGGTGACTCACACATGTAATCCAGCACTTTGTTTTGGGTTCTTGTTTTGTGTTCTTTTTAAAAAATGTGTTTTTATTAGCATACATGTGTATGATGTATTTTGATCATTATCCCTGTCCCCCCCCCCTCCTGCTGTTCCCCCTCCTCTTTCCAACTAGTTCCCCTTCTACTTCCCAGGAGTTTAGTTAGAGCTGCTTACAGGAACATGGCTGAGGGGTTATTTATTGCCACATCGGCACCTCCAGTGGCTTTTCCACTAATGAAAACCATTAACTGCCTGTATATCCTCAGGGGTGAGTTGGGCTTTGTGAGTTTTTCCCTCTTTCAAGTCAGAATGTTTATGAACCCAATCTTCTGCAGGTAATCCCAGCTGCTGAGAATTCAAGAGTGCAGTGCTAGGTCTTGCCCAGAAGACAGCATGCCATATCACTTCCACCTCCTCCTCTGGCCCTACTCGCCCATGCGTGCTATTCCCCAAGGGTTAGGAGTGATACAGGTCTATTTAACCTCTACTTACTCTCAGCTCTGGCCAGTTGTAAGCGTCTATGGTAACTGTGGCCCACAGCAAAAAGAAACTTCTCTGATCAAAGATGACAGCAGTGTTTATTTATCTATGAGCACAACATAATTTTTTTTTTTAACATAAATATTTTTAGAAGGCAATTTGGTAGGGACTTTGTGTCCACTAAGCAATAAAAGAGAAGCACTTTGCCCTCTCTCTCTCTCTCTCTCTCTCTCTCTCTCTCTCTCTCTCTCTCTCTCTCTCTCTCATTTGGGACAGTATCCCATAAACTAGGCCAGCTTCAAACTTGTTCTATAACCAAGGCTGACCTTGAACTCCTTGTCTTCCTGATTCAACCTGGAATTATGAGCATGTGCCACCACGCTTGGCCTTGTTTTTAATATACTCATTAATTTTTGAGAAGATAAAATTTAGGAGCAAATGGTCTTTTGAACTTAATGAACTTGTTTTACTTTCCCTTGTAGATTTTCTCAAAGTCTCAGTCATCACGTGAGCACAGAGAGGGTAAAGTGCTGTGGACTGGTTGGTTCTGCTGTGTGTTTGGAGATAGTCTTCTGGAGACTGCTTCCGAAGACTTCACCTGTCTACCCTTGTTCCTTGCAAATGGAGCAGAGGCCAATACATCCTTGATTGGAGGCTGGTTTCAGAAGACTTTTGACTGTTGCTTCAGTCCTTTAGCAATCAGTGCATTTAATCTTTCCTGGATGGCTGCCATGTGGACTGCTTGCGAAATGGACCATTACACGGCTACCACTGAATTTTTTTGGTCTGTGCCCTGTAGCCCTCAAAGCTTGGATATTTCTTATGCAATTCATCCAGAGGATGCAAAAGCTTTATGGGACAGTGTCCACAAAACACCTGGGGAGATTACCCAGGAGGAAGTCGACTTATTTATGGACTGCCTTTATTCACACTTCCACAGGCATTTCAAAATTCACTTATCAGCCACAAGATTGGTTCGTGTCTCAACATCTGTAGCTTCAGCACACGCTGATGGGAAAATAAAGGTTGGTTTGAACACATCTAATTAAATTCCTTCTTGTCATGTTTTCCATATGTGTGGTGATTATATTTTTACATGGGGAAATACACTTGACTGCATAGTAGTTCAAGACAATAGACTTATTTTCTGCTTTATACGTGACCTCCCAATGTCTCTGACCACCTCGAGCCAGTCTTAAAGAGGAAGGGCACTGTGTACTGTGCACTGTAGAGCTGAATAATGTGAACTACCCTCAAGCAACTGAAATTTTCAAAATTGACAGATTTTGAAATAATTATTAAAGTAGCAACATTTTATGTGCGGGATAAGATTATAGCCAGTGACAGAATGCCATCTTTGCCTTTTAGATTTTTTTAAATTGCTATTAGACAGGAAATCACAGAGAAATTTTTTTTTGAATATTTATTTATTTATTATGTATACAATATTCTGTTTGTGTGTCTGCCTGCAGGCCAGAAGAGGGCACCAGACCTCATTACAGATGGTTGTGAGCCACCATGTGGTTGCTGGGAATTGAACTCAGGACCTTTGGAAGAGCAGGCAATGCTCTTAACCTCTGAGCCATCTCTCCAGCCCCCGGTTTTTATGTTCTATAAAGAAACAAATAGTTGGCTCCTAAGATATGTGTGTGTGTGTGTATATATGTATAAATTTTTATTTCTGTACATGGGTGTTTTGCCTGCATGTATGTCTCTATGCACCATGTGTGTGCCGTGCCCATAGAGGACAGAAGACAAAACCTTTGGATGCACTGAAACTGGAGTTTGGTCGTGAGCTGTCATGTGGGTGCTGGAAATTGAATCTGGGTCTTCTGGAACAGCAGCCAGTGCTCTTAGCCACTAAGCTGTCGCTTCAGCCCTCTTAAGACATATTTAAATGCATGTTTCTATATACATCCAGGGACTGTTTCCTATTATTTTGTCATTGTTAACACTCTTAACAGAGTTTAATTCTACCTTTTCTTTCTACTTTTAAATTTTTGATGTGTATTTGTCCTTTTGTGTATATATGGTAGGAATTCAACATAGTGTCTTGAACACTGGGCAAGTACTCAGCCACTGAGCTACATACCCTCTTTTCTGTCATATTTGTACATACTTATCTGCATGGTATGGCACAGAAAAAGTGAGTTATAGTAATTAGCACTCCTATCTCTGTCTTATCCTAATTACTTTGAAAGAGTTAATAAATTATAGACTATAGTTACTCAACTGTGCTAAAAAACATTAGAACTGCCGGGGGGGGAAAGCCGTGGGGTGGTGGCGCATGCCTTTAATCCCAGCACTCGGGAGGCAGAGGCAGGTGGATCTCTATGAGTTCGAGGCCAGCCTGGTCTACAAGACCTAGTTCCAGGACAGGAACCAAAAGCTACAGAGAAAAAAAAAAAAAAAAAAAAAAAAAAAAAAAAAAAAAAAAAAAAAAAAAACATTAGAACTAATTCCTCCTAACTGGGTGTATTTTACTACCCATTATGTAACCCCACTCCATCTCTTAGCTGTTGGTGACCACTATTTTCTTCTATGAGATTTGTTTTGTTTTGAGGAAAGTTTTCATGTAGCCCAGCCTAGCCTTGAACTCATTAGCTGAAGATGATGTTGAATTCCCAGTCCTCCTGCCTCCCCTCAAAAATACTGGCATAGGCGTGTGCCACTACTCATCGGGATCGATGTTCTTAGCTTTTACACATGAATGACAGCATGCCATATTTGTCTTTCTGTGCCTAGTAGATATTATTCTAATCTTTAGAACTACACTGTATTCTATGTTTTATTTTAAAACAAGGAAATCAAGGCCAGCATAAATTTAAGTGACACATTCAAGATAGAGCAGAGAGAAAAGGATGTGTGGGGCTGGCATTGTGGGCATGGCTCAATGGGTGAGGAGGTTTACTGCAGACCCATAGATGACCTGAGTTTGGTCCCTGGACCCCACGTGTTGGAAGGAGAGAACTGACTCCTGAAAGTTAGCGTCTGACTCCCACATGTGCTGTGGCATGCACACACATCCACAAAGGCACACAACAAACAATTTTTTATAAAAAAGAAAGGAGTCACTGTTTGAACTGAGTACTGAATAACTCACATTTTTAAACTGGAGGTCAAGATGAAACAATAGGCTGGAAGTAATTTTGATAAGAAGAGCTAAGGATTAAAAACAAAGGGAACTTAATATAGTGGGGTATGCTTCTAATTCTAGCACTTGTCGGTAGAGGCAGGAGGGTCAGTAGTTCAAAGTCGTCCTTGGCAACAAAGGGAGCGCAAAGCTGGCACTGGCTACTTCACACCCTGTCTCAAAAAACTAAGATTCGGACTGGAGAGATGGCTTAGTGATTAGGAGCATGTACTGTTCTTTTTTTTTTTTTTGGTTTTTCGAAACAGGGGTTCTCTGTAGCTTTGGTGCCTGTCCTGGAACTAGCTTTTGTAGACCAGGCTGGCCTCGAACTCCCAGAGATCCGCTTGCCTCTGCCTCCCGAGTGCTGGGATTAAAGGAGCATGTACTGTTCTTGCAGGGAACCTGAGAGTCTAGTTCCTAGTACTCATACCGGGTAGGTCACAACTACCTGTAACTTAGAAGAACTGGCCTTTTAAAATTGGTTTTAACCAGGCTCGGCTGGTGGAGAACTACATTGCTCTCGCAGAGGATATGAGTCTGGTTCCCAGCACCCACGCCAGGCAGTTCACAACTACCTATAAATCCAGCTCTGGGAGAGCAGTGCCTCTGGCCTCTTCTGGTACTTGGATTCATGTGCGTATACCTACACACACAACTATGTGATTAAATAAGTAAAATCAACAAAAACCATGGCAAAAATAAAACAGAAAAAAAAACCCAATATCAAATTGCTTTGTCATAATACCATCTTAATTGTAAATTTTTTTCTTTTTTTTCTTTTACAGATTCTGTGTCATAAATACCTTATTGGTGTGTTGGCCTATATGACGGAACTGGCAATTTTTCAAATTGAGTGAATTCTAGTATGGACTCTAAGTGATGCATTATAAACCCTTTCAGTTACTTTCTGAGTTGCTATTCCAAGTGGGACAGTGGAAGAAATGTAGCACCTGTTTTCTCATGATGCCTTTGGAGTTGCCCGGGTGGATCTGAAACACAGCAGCGGTCACTGGTGAGCCATGGTTATGTGCTTGTGTGTCCATAGATCACTGTGGTCCCGTTATGTATAAATGCTGTAGAAGATGCTGAATTGTTAACATAAAAGTATCCAGCTTAATCAAATAAATATATCTAAAATCTGGCGTTTCTGATTTAGGTTATTTATTCTGTTGGTAAGGCTTGCCTCTAAGGTTCTTTTTTAAGGTCCTCAATTTTCCATTTCCAGATTCCCCTCAGATTTTTTTTAAATTAATTATTATTGATTCTATTTCCACTTTTAGATCTTGAACTATTTTTTATCAATTCTGCTCCACTATTTGTGTTTTCATAGATTTCTTTAAGGGATTTATTCATTTCCTCTTTAGAAACCTCTATCATATTCATAAAGGCTATTTTAAGATCTTTGTCTTGCAATTCAGCTGTGTTGCTCTTCTCAGGGCCAACCATGGTAGGGTTGCTCACCTGTAGTGGAGACATCGTCCTGTTAGTAACATTCTGTTAAACTCATATATCAGTGTCTAACTCATCCAGCGTTGGAGAAGCTTCTTTCTGCAGCAGATAGGGATAACAGAGACCTACAACCAGATGTTACACAGAGAACGAGCGACCTTAGAACACTTAGGCCTAAATTGAATGTTTCCCTTAAGGTTCCCCTTGACCCTCATTCTTAGGGCTCCAGGAACCTTGTGGAAGAGGAGGATGGAAGAGTATAAGAGTCAGAGGATAGAGAACACCAAAAAAATCAAGATTCTCTAAAATTTAGAGTCTAAATCAACATGACCAAAGCTCATATGAACTTGCAGAGACTGAAGCAGGCGCACTGGGTCTGTACCAGGTCCTTTGCAAATATATTATGGTTTCCAGTTTAGTGTTTTGTTTTGTTTTTTCTATGTAACCCTGGCTGTCCTGGAACTCCTCTGTAGGTCAGGCTGGCCTCGAACTCAGAGACCCATTTGCCTGTGCCTCCTGAGTCCTGGAACTAAAAGCATGTGACACCACCACCTGGGTAGTTTAGAATTTATTGGATTCTGAGTGTGTGAATGAGTCTGTTTCTGTGCCTTCTCTTGGCACTGCTCTCCTTGAGTTTGCTCCTTTTGTCCGATTCCAATGTGTTTGTTTTTGTTTTATTATTATCCTTAGAAGCCTGTTTGCTTCATGTGTTTGTGTGTGTGTGTGTTTTCCCCAGATGGTTGTGAGCCATGATATGGTTGCTGGGAGCTGAACCTGGGTCTACAAGAGCAACAAGAACTCTTAAACCACTGAGCCATCTATCTCTACAGCTCCCTTGTGTGTTTTCTAATGAGAGAGGTACATAAAGAAAGCGGACTGGGACAAGAGGGGAGGTAGGGAGAAACTGGGAGGAATAGAGGGTAGGGAAACCATAATCAGAATTGATTATATAAAGGAAAAAGATGTTTTTAATAAAAAAAATTTAAGAATTTTAATCTCTTTAAAAGCATCTTAGATTTGTGTTAACATTCTTCGTTCCTTCCTCCTCATCCTCCTCTTCTTTTGGAGACAGGGTCTCATAGCCTAATCTGGCTATCTAGTTTTAGGGAGGAGCCCAGCCCTGGAGTGCAAAGATTATAGGAGGTGTGAGCCAATGTACTTGGTTTATATGGAACTGGGCATCGAATTCTGGGTCTGGTACACACTAGACAAACACTGACATGTGAGCTACATCCCCAGCCAGTTTTATCTTCTAGACATATTTCTTATGTCATTTTGCTGTAGAGAACTTGCCATCAAAACCTTCTTAAAATTGAGAATAATAAATGGTCTTGAGCCACCAATATATTTTTGTTTTTAATTCAATTGTAGTACTGAATTAAATATATACTTGAAAAATCATCCAGTGTATATTAATGGCATCTTTCAACTAGTGCCTTGGTAGTGTTAGCCTTTGCTTCAGCTCACAAGGCACAAACTTTCAGAATCATATCTAGGACCACAGCGGGAACATCACCTGTGAGCTCCATTACCAGGAAGAAATAATCATGCTTAACCTCATATTTAGACCAGTTCTCAGTAAAAACTCATAGACCAAATACATTTTAATTAAGTCTTTTATTGTATAGGTCATAAGTGAGGTGAAGCAACCTAAGAAACTTGCCTGTGTTATGTCTCAGTGTCATTTTACTTTATGAGCATAAGATTTTGTGTCACATCTGAAGCTTTTTAAAAAAATATTTTTTATGTATTTTCTGTATGAATATTCTGTCTGCATATATACCTGCATTCCAGAAGAGGGTATCGGATCTCATTATAGATGGTTGTGAGCTAACATGAGGTTGCTGGGAATTGAACTCAGGACCTCTGCAAGAGTAGCCAATGCTCTTATTAAACAATGAGCTTTTTTACTTTTATTTATATTTATTTATTTTAGATGGTCTCCTATGAATTTGAGATCCTGCCTTCACCTCCCAAGTGTTAGGGCTATGGGGTACATCACCATGCCCTGTTTCTGTGGTGCTGGGGCTTGAACCCAGGGTTTTGTGCATGCTGGACAAGTACTCTACCAACTGAGCTAACTCACAGTCCTAGGAGCAGTGTTTGTTCAACATTTGTTTTAGATTTTTTGAGGAGTCACTATAGAACCTAGGCTGGCCTTGAATGCCAGGCACTTCCTCCTGCTTCAGCCTTCTCAGAACTGAGATTACAGGTATAACTTGAGGACCTAGGTTCAAATCTTTACTACCCTTATTCAAAGCTGAGTGTGACCCACAAATTTTGGACCTGGATTACATATCAAGGCCTGTCTCAATAAATAATAAACAAAACCCCCCATACAAACAAGACTCGTGTCTGTTGATGGTAGGGATACTTGGTCAGTTTGGTGCTGCCACCTTCATTAGTGTTAAGGCACCAGCAGTTTGCCAGTGAACAGCCAAACATGTAGTTTTACTAAGAAAATTGCTTTAGTTCATGGATACTTTGAAAGAATACTGGAGCTGATACTCTGAGAGCCATTTATCTATTAGCTTAATCAAACTCATTTTGAATGTGAGAGCTTTCTGAAGCTAGGGACTGTTCTGGCTTAGTGAACCCCAAACATCCACTCATCCAAATCACCTCGGGCATGTCCTCTTCCTATAAATTCAGACTCACAGAGACATCTTTTTGTTTTAAAATAGACCTTTGAGAGACATTTCTGATTCAAACTATATCAGTTTTATTGTATTTATTGTAGGCTATGTTTCAGATAACTCAGGTGGTAGTGTGGAATGAAAACAGGCAGAATGGAGCTTTGGGAAAATATGTAATACCAGCCCCATCATTAAATATACAGGCAGACTTCCTTGGTATTCAGATTTAGGTGAGTGTATTAAATGGGTTTGGACTAGAGGATTAGTCCTTTCAGTCAAAGTTGTAGGCCTCTTACATATTTTCTTATTTAATATAGATTGGTTAATATAAAATACACAATGAGAAGTCTTAAATGTCTTTCAAAATGAAGCACTTGAAACTTTATATAAAACTAATGTAAGATACAAAAAATAAAAAAATCCATATAAACAGTAAAGTTATAAGTACCAAATAGCAGTCATTAGGACTGGAGAGATGGCTCAGAAGGTAAAGACACTTGCTGCCAAGCCTGATGAACTGAGTTTGATTCCTGGAATCCATAGGACGAAAAGAGAGGAATGATTCCTACAAATTGTCCTTTGGTGCTGGGGCATGCTCCACCTCACCCCTTACACACACACACACACACACACACACACACACACACACACACAGACACACAATGTAAAAAAGTTAAATTTCAAACACTTTATGGTAAATACCTTTATTTTAAAAAGTTATACATGCTAGAAAAAAGCATAAATGATACATGTAAACAATTGTTTACCAAATACTTATTTTTTCCTTGAAAAAGGTGCAAATGATGTTTAAATGTAAACACAAAAGTTGCCGAACATTTTGTTGTAGGGGAGAGGAAGAAGGTCAAGGTTATTCCTTTTGGTTGTGGATAAGTCTCATTCAAAGGTTTTCCTGCAAAATACACTGAAAAAAAAAAATCAGTCTATGACTACAAAGGGGGAGGACTGTAGGCACTAAAATTTTCATTTATTTCCTTAAAAATGTTAGCCTTTCATCAGAAAGTGCGACCTAAGAGACACAGTACGGTGGCCTTATAGGATGAAAGACTATGAGATATGATCAGCATGAACTCCTGACCGGATTGGATGCTCTGGCTGGCCTGACATCCCTTCACTGTACTGCTCACGTGAACTGGAGACAGCTTCCATTTAGAGCGTGTTACTGAAGGTCAGCTCAGAGTCACCAGCCGGAACAGCCAGCGTAAACTGAAAAACAGAATTCACTTCTGAAGAGAGGTCACCTCTCCTTGGTGGTCCCTACTGACAATGAGAAGATAGGAAAGAAAGTTGCAGGGGGTAACATCTGTGAACAAAAACTCTTACAGAGTTGCACTTGATTTTACCGGAGTTCTCAAGACAAAGGAGGAGACTCACACTGTTTTTAGAAGAGGCACTGAGCAGAGACCTAGGTACAAGTGGCAGAAACTATGAAAATGTTACAGGAAGGAAAGGGAAATGGAGTAGAAAGCAAGTTCAGTAAGAGATGTAAACGTTACCTGGTGAATGAAAACGGTAGCTTGTCCTGCCTTTACGGATTCAATATTCCTTCTGAAGTATCCTATCTAACGAGATGTTTTCTTGTTTTTTCTTTTACACTTAAAAGAAATTTTATTTTGAATTACTCATACTTGTGGGGTACTTGTGTGTTTGTGTGTGTGCTGAATGCACAGGAGTGCAGTTACCTGCAGAGGCCAGAAGAGAGTTCTGGATCCCCTAGCTTAGCGGTTCTCAACCTGTGGGGTCATGACCCCTGTATGTGTGTGTGTGTGTGTGTGTGGGGAGGTGGAATGACCTTTTCACAGGGGTTGTATATGAGATATCCTGCATATCAGATATTTACATTATAATTTATAACAGTAGCAAAAATTACAGTTATGAAGTAGCAAATGAAAATAATTTTATGCTTGGGGGTCACCACAACATGAGGAACTAATTGTATTAAAGTATTGCAGCACTAGGGAGGTTGAGAACTACTGACCTAGCTGCCAGATGTGGGTGCTGCGAATTGAACTTGGGTCCTCTGCAAAAGCAGCACACAACTCGCGCCGGACCATTTCCAGTCCCCTTTACATTTCGGAGTGCTCTAATATTTAGTGCAAGAATAGTAACTAGTGAATATACTTTGTATATCTGTCTTTATCACTGACAATCTTTGTAGATGGATAGTATCTAATCGGAGTTAACCATAGCCCTTCTGCCCATATCAGTATTTTCAAAAAGGAAAGCAAACCTAGAAAGCAAAGTAAATTTTGCAGCTTGGAATTTTTTTCTCCTTTTTGCCCCCTCTGGTACAAAAGATAAGTTAAAAAACAAAACAAAAACAACCCCAAAAACCCAAAACCCAAAACAACCCAACCAACAAAATAAAAACAAATCACCATCAAAACTCCATGATAAATTAAAGCCCAAAATAAACGCTCTCTGCAGAGAGCAGAAAGGTGTTGTGCAAAGGTGGCGTCTGCAGGTGAGTTCTGTCGTTAGATTTGTAGTTCTGTATGTTGAGGCACCGGCAAAGTGAACATTTGTTCTAATGTTTTCTCGAGCTGTACAAAGCTTCAAAGTCAAGGCTCTTCCAAATATAAAGGAGCGTATGCAAGACGTTTTCCTGTGTTCACCATATATGGGATTCACAGTGTGTCATTTTAATAACTCCTACGCCACCTCCTAGCCGACGATAATTCATCCCTCCATATAACCTGCAAAGATAGAAACAAAAGCATAGTTTCTAACTGGAAAAAACACTACGCCTTCTCAACGAAGATGTCACTCACAGCATTTTCAGCTTTATGTAACTCTCCAAAGATCAGAAGCACACTGATCACAGTCAGCAGCAGAATTACTGCAGACCAGAGCTGGAAAGCTCTCCGTGGAATGAGTCCGTCTGCTCACCTTTGTACTAGAGCTTCACACACACATAACCTTATGTTCCACACTTTTGTGTCGAATTTTATGCCTGATATTTATTTTCCCAGACACATTTTCTCTTTGCCTAAAACTTTCTCAATTATTAATTAATGTTTTATTTTCTGAGATAGGCTCTTGCTAGGATCTTCCTAGACCTACAGCTGTGGAGGTGCTGGTATTATAGATATGTATCACTGTACCAGCCTCAATTACTTTTATTTTTTATTTCATTTTATTTTTTAGCTGTTTTTACTCCAGTCTGGTTGCTTCAAACCTGTGGCAATCCTCCTACCTCAGCTTCCAGAGGGTTGGGATTATAGGTATGAGCCACCAAGACAAGCTGCACAGTTTCTCCCTTTTCCCTCCCTCCCTCCTTCCATTTCTTTTTGTGTATCTGTATATACTATGCAAAGGTACACATATGTCTGGAGACCAGAGGTCACCTAAGATGTCATTCTTCAGAAGACGTCAGTCTGGTTTGTTTTTTGAGACCGGGTCTCTCAGTGGCCTGGCACCTAAATAGCAAGCGTGGCTGACTGGTCGGGGAGCCCAGGGGTCTGCCTTGTCTCTGCCTCCCCTGATCTGCTATGTGTCTGGCTTTTTATGTGGGACCTGTGGATGAAATCGGGGCCGCATGCTTGCACAGTATGCGCTTTGCCAATGGCCCTTTCTTTCCACCCCCAGTTCTCTGTGGTTTTTTTCTTGTCTATGTAGCATCATAGCAACATTTAGTTTGTGTGATTTGTGAACAAGATCATCTTCAAAGCTGAAGACTTTCAGAGTAAAAAAAAAACCTACCTCCTCATTCAGCAATGAGATAAAATTGATTTAGGATGTGTACTAGGTATGATAACAGATACCTGTAATCACTGACCATGGAAGCATGAGGCAGGATGATTATCTGAGCTTAAGGCTAACCTTGGCCTACATAGTTCTAGGCCAACCTGGGCTATAGAGGGATATTTTCCATACCTCTAATCCTAGCACTCGGGAGGTTAAGGTAGGAGGACTGCTGTGAGTTTGAGGGCAGCCTGGGCTGCAGAGTGGGCTCCAGGTTAGCTTGGGCTATAGTGAGACCCTGCTTCAAAAAGCCCAAAACAAAAACAAAATTAAAAAGTTTGGGCTGGGCATGGTAACATACACTTTTAAGCTCAGCACTCGGGAGGTAGAGGCGGGTGGATCTCCGAGTTTGAGGTCAGCTTGATCTATATAGGAAATTCCAGAACAGTAAGGCTACAGGAGAGACCCTGTCTCAAAATATGAAACAAAACAAACAAAAAACTCAAACCAACTAAAAAGTTTGACATACTTTTTGAAACTACAGAGATTTAGGTATCAACTTCTCTGTAGATTATTTTTTTATATTTATTTATTTATTTATTTATTTATTTATTTATTTATTTATTATGTATGCAATGTTCTGTCTGTGTGTATGCCTGCAGGCCAGGAGAGGGCACCAGACCTCATTGCAGATGGTTGTGAGCCACCGTGTGGTTGCTGGGAATTGAACTCAGGACCTTTGGAAGAGCAGGCAATGCTCTTAACCGCTGAGCCATCTCTCCAGCCCCTCTGTAGATTATTTTTAAGAAGTTTATGAATATTATTCACCATACACCACTAACTTGAGAGATGGCTGCTGATAAAAGTCTATACATAAATCACAGCAACTATGAGACAGGAATAAATGTAGCTATTTCTTAAACTGTGCTCTACTCTGAATTCCCACAGAGAATTGTATAAAGGAAAGAACATTCTGCAAATGGCAGGCTTTTCTTTGTGTAAACCTGCTCTTCTCTGTCCTCACCATTTCATGGGGCTTCCCAGGCCGCCCTTTATAGAAACATTCCTCCCCGCCATCTTAGCCTCCTTCTGAGCTTGCTAATCACACAGCACCTCCACCTAGCATGACACTACAATGCCAGAGCTAGGACTGCAAGGAAGCTGTCTCCTTCACTTTTGCTTCCTCTGGGATCAGAATATTCAGTAAATCTAATGAACTGGTCGTGAAAAATGTAATGTCTGAGCAAAAAGTACCATGTTGTTATTAATCTGACCTCAACAGAGAATCTCAAGGAAGTGCTCTCAGTCTCTGTACAAGGAACTGGAGGGGGTGCCTGCTCAGCATCTGCCTCTGGATTCGGAGATAGGGAGAGCGCTAGAGGTTGAGGTCAGGCTCTCCTCCAGCTAGGCATGTACTCTACCCCTGTGCCCACCCCTGGGCCTGGGGAGTGAAAAGAAACATAAAATCTATAAAATAAAGTTCAATATAGCTAAACTCTCAGAAATAAGGTATAGCTTCCTACCTAAAAGTGAAAATTAAAACAGGCTGGATTTCACAACAGAAGACTCTATAGCAATATACTTTTAAAAGCTAAAGAAGGAATAGGCTTTAAAATATTTTTTTTTGAAAGTAACTACACTTTTCCCCCAGAAATAAGACTTCTCAAAGACAAGAACCTGTACAGACAAACTGAGAACTGAAGGCCCAGGATGTGAGTCTACTAATGTCACTAGCTTATTTAAGCACACCTTTTATTTTCATGGTGTTCTGGTTTCGCCATTAGGATGTGATGAGAATAGAAATGATAGTGTTTTCCTCACCTCTACTTATATAAAACGAGATGATTATTAGAAGAATTTTGGAGTTTTTTATCAGACACTTAACAGCAAATTAAAATGCATTATCGTATCTGAGTTAACTCAGCTCCCTTCAGGAAACCACACGAGGACTTCAGGCCCTGGCCATCCCAGTTTTGGTGGTCATGATCCTTCTCAAGCTCATGATTTGAAGTCAGTAATGAAAAGACTTGCAACATGAAAAGGTTACCTCCAAGTATTGGCATCTGGGTCGAAAACTTCAATGGTCTTCAAGTATGTAGTGCCATCAAAACCTCCCACTGCCATGAGCTGTCCGTTGACCACTGCCAGACCAACCTGTAAGGGCAGAGTGCAGTGGCGTTGAGACAACCACTGGGGAATTCTAACTTTCTCAAACCTCTTAAGGTTTCGTTTTATAGTTTACATGAATTCAGAAAGAAAAAGTAGCAGTAATCTATGACATTATGGGAACCGTTAAATTCTGTATCAAATTACTATACGCACAAGAATCAGAGCATATATTTGTAAAATTTAGAAAGCCATTCACTACACATGAGCGAGAACCTCCAAACTACGACGGAGCCTGCTTTGCTCACTCGAATCCACTTTCTAACATGTCACCCTGCCCAGAAATGTGTTAGAGGCACCATGTTTGGCCTCAGCCCCCACATTTCCCTCTCCTAATGGACTCTATGCTCTAGTCATTCTACTGTTAGGCCCTGAGCTAGCGTGCAGGTGTTAACGCATGTGAATTAAGCCCATCTCCCATGTCCTTCTGTCACATACACTACGACCACAGCACATCTTTACTGCAGGTACTGCAAACACCTCAGTTTCCTTCACCAGACTAAGAGCTCTATAAAGGAGAATTTTGTAGACATTTCTGCCTTCCAAATGAATGGAAAGACAATCAACATGAAGCAGTGAGAATAATAGGAATATAACTAAAAGTCTGTTAAGTTTCCAGTAATAAATGGCCACAGATATGTGAGTCTTTCACTTGCTGGTGCTTTTCGGTGAGGCCCCTTGATTTTTGCAAACCAGATTATGGAGTCCTTAGGGACTGTTTGCTTCTCTTTCCTATTGAGTATGTGTCCTCCACTGAGGAACTCCTGCCATGATTAATGGCTAATGGGTTAGATTTTGCTGTGACAAACATTCCCAGAAGGGAGGATTTTATATTCTACCTTGGATATCTTTTAGTGACAGGTCATTCATTCATGGTTGAGACCATGACAACACTCAGCAGATATGGCCTTCACTGTAGATGGGACAGACTCAAACCAGTTTTGGAAGACTCGTAGAAGGGCCAGATGTTTTACCTAAATATTTGTATTAGTATGCAAAGTCTACTAAGAAAAATAGCAAGAAATATTACATAGGAATAGCTAGTGCTATTACATAGAACATAAATAGAGGGGTAGACAATATAGGGAAGATACCTTCTGGAGAAGTAGCTGATAGAAGATAAATAATAAAAAATAACTACATACTTAAATATATGAATGGATAGAAAATATCTAGCTACTGGAGTTAGAAGCAATCAAAAGAAATATAAGCTATTTTGGTTTGGGGTTCCCCACCTCACTTTGTCTAAAAGCATCTTGACAGCTGAGACAATTGAAAATAAAGCACGTGGAGACCAGCACTTCACCTCCTGGGTGCCCTAGTGTAGCTCACAGAGCATTCCATCTGAACACCCTTCTGTGCTTGTTTACAAAGCTCTCAGCAGCTGGCACTTACTCCACTCCTGCGGGACGTCATGGCCACCACGGGAGACCACTGGTTAGTTCTGGGGTTGTATCTCTCAGCACTGCTAAGCTCTGTAGTGTCGTCTCTCCCTCCTACAGCATAGATCATGTCCTGGTACACTGCACAACCTAGGTGTTTCCTTCGGGTCCCCATAGGGGCTATGGTGTGCCATCTGTTTTCCTGAGGATTGTAGCGCTCCACTGCAGGGAAAAGAAAAGACCAGTAAGTGACCACTCATCTGCTCTCTTCATAGCCACCAAACACGATGGCATTTCTTTTCAGTATAGAATCTGATGGGAACCAGTTTCTTGCAGTCAACTTCCAAGGAAAGAACATTTGTTAAGTTCTAGTTTTGGCTACGTAACTAATTCTGTGTGCTTGTTCTCTTCCAGTGGGGTGGAACTAGATTATGATTTATAAGATCAGTTTAGTACTAAGATTTTATTGTAATAATTAGACAGCGTCTGTTCTCTTGTACTCCTCAAATTACTCGTCTAATTACTTATTCATGGAGTCTTGCTCTGTGGTGCAGGCCTAGAACTCACTACATAGCTCAAGCTGGCCTCAAACTCATGATCCTCCTGTTCCTGCCTCCCAAGTGCTCTCCCATGCCAGTGTCTTTTAAGCCTCTGAAGAGGCATAACGATGAATCTCATGGGTGTGCCACTGACACATCCTTTGATGAAAATACCTACTATGTCTAGACAGAAAAGGCAAAGAAGCTTGTAGTTCTAAGGTTTTATTTATTCTTATATTAAAAGAATTATTTTTTATTAAGGGTAGGTTGTGATTATGGGAAGAAGGGAAGTCATTATTTAGAAAGTAGATTTTTTTCAGTTGTAGCCTACATCTTATTTATTTATCCACTTATTTATTTAATGTGTAAGTGTTTTGCCTTCATGTATGTATGCACACCCTGTGCATACCTGGTGTCCTCAACAGAGCCCCTGGTCATCAGCCACCATGTGGGAACAGAGCCCCTGGTCATCAGCCACCATGTGGGAACTGGGAACTGAACCCAGGTCCTCTGCAAGAACAAGTGCTATTAACCATTAACCCCTGATCTATCTCTGCAGCCTCAGATTTTTTTTAAAAAAAATTCAGTATAAGTTTTTAGCAGCTTATAAAATATATAGAGAAAGAAAACTTGGGGAAACATACTAAAAGTCATGAATTGCATTTCCCTAGAGAGAAAAACATAACATTTTCTTAAATATCAAATACATTTATGAATATATGAGCAGAACAAATTAGACTTAGTGGGTTATTAAAAAAAGAAAAGAGATAAAAGGGAGTGAAAGGGGAGGAGGGAGTAGATCTGGGAGAAGTAGGAAGGTGAACATAATAAAAATATACTGTATGAAATTCTCAAAGAATTAATAAAGATGTTATAGTGAAAATTACAAAATAACTTGAGCTTTTTATATTTTATATAAATGATGCCTTAGGGTTTCTATTGTTGCAAGGAAACACCATGACCAAAGAACAAGCTGGGGAGGAAAGGATTTATTGGTTTACACTTCCAGATCATAGTCCATCACTGGAGGAAGTCAGAATAGGAACTCAAGCAGGGCTGAATTCTGGAGGCAGAAGCTGATGCAGAGGCCATGGAGGAGAGATACTTACAGGCTTGTTTCCCCTGGCTTATTAAGCCTGCTTTCGTATAGAACCTAGGACCACTAGCCCAGGGATGGCACCCCCCCCACCATGGGCTGGACCCTTCCCCAATGCTCATTAATTGAGAAAATGCCTTACAGCTGGATCTCATGGAGGCATTTCCTTATCTGAGACTCCTTCCTCTCTGATGGCTTTAGGTCATGTCAAGTTTGCACAGAAAGCCTGCCAGTGCAGAGGGATTCTCCCCAGAAAAACATGCTGCTTTGGGGACTTAGGCTGCCTTACGGGGAACTAACCTGTGTTGAGTGGAGACGTTCCATCAGAGCCACCTACAGCATATAAGAACCCTCCCAACACAGCCACAGCAACCCCTAGTCTTCTAGTACTCATAGAAGCCACCCGAGTCCACTTGTTCTCCTTTGGATCATACCTGCAGGGAGGAAAAACATTCCTGTTGGCCCAAGTAGTTTCCACAGGCCTGAAATCACAAGAGATATAACGGATACAGAGATTTATCATAGATCTAAAAAACTGTATGGGCGCACACACCTCCTATTCAGTTTTTTTAAAAGCCGTGTTTTGTTATTTGTGACAATAGGAAGAACGTGGAGGACATTTCGTTAAGTAAAATAAATCAGACACATGAAGAAAAATACCATATCTTGAAGACAGAATCTAAATTAGTCTCATTTGTAGAAGCAAAGAGTAGAACGGACTCCTCTCGCAATGAGGGGTTGGCAGGATCAGAGAGATGCTGGTCAAAGAGTAAGTTCAAGAAATCTAAAGTACAATAGTGAGTAGTTACTGTTGAAACTGTTGAGTGTAGATTTTAACTGTTTTCGCCAAAACCCCCAAAGTATGTAAGGAAATAAATCAGTTAATTAGTTTGACTTAGCCATTCTACATGGTTTAAATATTTGAACATATCATGTTTACCACAAATATATTTTTAATCAATTAAAGAACAGATGGTGGGGGGGGCACAAAATGGTAGAAGGAGAGAACCAATCTCTCAAAGTCATCTGATCTACACACACACACACACACACACACACAAACACACACACACATACAAACAAGTACACACATGTTGTCTCTCTCTTTCATAGTAGGCCATTTAGAGATATATAAAAAAGCAAAAGAACTTTGTATATTCATTAAAAAAATGAAAATTATTTTGATTAAAAATAAATCACCTCTCAACAATATTGAGGCAAGAGACACCATCCTGTCCGCCCACGGCATACAGAAAACCTCCAAGTACTGCCACACCAACGCTTGTCCTGCAGGTGCTTGTAGGGGCCACATCACTGCTCCACTGGTTTGTTTTGGGGTCATATCTGCAAAGAACACATTGAGAGCTTGTATTACACTTTAGAGTTTGGCTGTGTTTATGGTATTTTGTGTGGAATAATCTTTTTGTATACTGTGAAGATGTGTCCTTGCCAAGGTGCTTTCTGATTGGTTTAATAAAGAATTGAATGGCCAGGAGCTAAGCAGTAAGAGGTTAGGTGTGACTGCTGGACACACACAGAGAGAAGAAGAGACAAATCTAGGCATGAGAGAGACACCAAAGGACACAGAAAAGAAACAGGAGGTGTAAGACGGAAGAGGTAAAAAGCTACAAGGGAAAACACAGATGAATAGAAATGGCTTAATTTAAGTTATAAGAGCTAATGGAACAAGCCTAAGCCATAGGCCAAGCTTTCATAATTAATAATAAGTTTCCATGTCAGTTTTTGTGAGCGGATGGCCCATATAAAAATTCATTTCAGTATTTGGAGCATATCCTTCTATTTAAGGGCTGTTCTTTCCCTCAAACAGGCTAATAATCAAGCATATGAAGACTGAACTGAGCAGTGCTGGGGATTGAACTGGGGGCTCACATGCTAGCAACTATGCTGCTATAGACCTATACCCCAACCTAATTAACTTTTTAAAATTTATTTTAACATTTATTTTGAATATATTTTTCTTTAAAATATCAGGATGCTACAGAATTCCATTTTAATTCTAGGCTCTTTCCATTTGGATTTGGCATACATCCCTTAGGCTTCTGTAATAAAATATATTATCTACTTGTGCATTTATTTAAATGCAAAAATGTTTATTTACATAATATCACACATTACGAAATTTTCTCCTTTGATGTATTTTTGAGATCTTTTTGTTAATATAAGTATTGATTTTTCCTTTGAACTATTTTGTTATATTGTAATGTGAGATGCACTGTTTAACCCAATTTTTTTTTTAAAAAATGACTTATTTTTATTATATGTGTGTATGTGTATCTGTGTGTGTGTGCCCATGAGTGTAGTACCCACAGAAGTCCAAAGAGGGTGATGGAGCTCCTGAAGCTGGAGCAAGAGATGGTTGTGAACTGCCCAACTGGGTGCATGAAACTGGATTCAGTTCCTCTGTAAAGGTAACAGTGTTCTTAACCACTGAGCCATCTTTCCAGTCCCTTACTCCTATTCTCATTGCTATATTCTTAGGTTGTTTCTGACACTCTGATAATTAAAATCAGGAACTACAAGGCCGAGCACATAGCTCAATAGTAGAGTGCGTATCTAGCATGTACAAGACTCTTAACCACTAAAAAAACCCAAAAACCAAAAACAAAAGAATACCAAGCTGCTCCCTGTGTAGCTATATCCATTTTTACTTTTTAAGTTTTCATTACTTTTTCTTTCTTTCTCGGTTTTTTTTTTTCTTTCTATTTTGGCGGATTCTTTTGCTCTTTAAAAGCATGGTTTGCTTTCTCTCTTTGACACAGGGTATCACTATGTATCTCAGACTGGCCTTGAACTTGTGATTTCTCCTGCTTTGTCTCCCAAGCACTGGGATTACACGTGTGTGCCACCTGTTGCTTCATTTTTCTTACTTTCAAAAGCATGTAGCACTGGGCGGTGGTGGCGCACGCCTTTAATCCCAGCACTGGGGAGGCAGGGGCAGGCGGATCTCTTTGAGTTCGAGGGCAGAGCTAGTTCCAGGACAGCAGGCTCCAAAGCTACAGATAAACTCTCTTGAGAAGCCAAACAAACAAACAAACAAACAACAACAACAAAAAAACAAACCATGTAGCATATCATTCATATGTTTGTCTCTGTGTACTACCTTAGTTACATTTTGTACATTTGGGATATATTAATTTAATTGTTAAGCTATAAATATTTAGTCATTTGCACTTTGATTTATTTTGCCCACTGATTCATGTCTAAGTGTCATTCTACCTGTCATACCCCCCCCCCCAATTTGTAGAGCCAACCCTCTGGTTTTGTTTTTGTTTGTTTGTTTGTTTTTTGATTTTTCGAGACAGGGTTTCTCCGTAGCTTTTGGTTCCTGTCCTGGAATTAGCTCTTGTAGTCCAGGCTGGCCTCGAACTCACAGAGATCCGCCTGCCTCTGCCTCCCGAGTGCTGGGATTAAAGGTGTGTGCCACCACCGCCCGGCTATCTGGTTTTGTTTTTTAGCTATGTCATATCTAGAACCAATATCCAGAACTGGTTACACCAGGTTTTATAGATATGCTATGGAACTATGATAAAATCATTGTAGGTCAACACTGCTTAATGAAAGAGAGTGTGTGGCAATAAGAAACTTAAAAAACTATCACTCACTGTAGAGTTCCAATATGCCAGGTACCTCAACAATTGACTAGTACAACATGTACAAGCATACTTAAAATATTCATGAAAGAGCAGAGAAATGAGTAGCTCATCTGTAGTCAAAGAAGGTTTTATGCAGGAAGTAATATTTCAAATCTTATAAGCCTTAAAGTGTCAAAGCTATTTCAGAGCAGAAGAACAACATGCATATATGCAGGGATTGAAGAAGGCAAGACAATGGCATGTCCAAAGAGTTGTAGCAATTTGTTGTATCTGCAGTTGCAAGCTTAGAAAATGGTGTACATGGGGAAGAGACCAGAAAGATTGGTAGAGATCAGATCACAAAGGTCTTATGTGTCATTCTAAGGAGTCTAGACTGTTAATTGGTCTCACAGATGTAAGACTAAAATAGTAAGTCACATCTGTTTCTTAATTAACATCTCAAACTAAATCATAGGGACAATAGGGACTTTTTTCAAATTATCCTTACCTTTCAACACTATTGAGATAGGAGGATCCATCATGGCCGCCTACTGCATACAACAGGTCATCAAGAACACTGACTCCAACTCCACATCGCCTTTTACTCATGGAAGCTACCATTCGCCACTCATTGGTCTGTGGGTCGTACCGTTCAACACTGGAAATGGCGTCTCCACTACACCAACCACCAACTAGGGAGGGATAGAAACCGTTAAGAGAATACCTGTTCTAAGGTAGACTGCTAGCCTCTCTGTGACCTAAAGCTCTGACTCTCCAAGCACACGGCAGAAGCAGGTCAAGTTATAGTCACCAAAAGTCACCAACAGTTACTGGGCTGTAACCTTGATCTTGGATTTCAGTCTCCAGAACTGCAAGAAATTGCATTTCTTTGATCTGAATTACTATTTTTTTATGGCAGCCTGGGTAGACTAGTATAGTGAGTATGATTTAAAATAACTGCCAAGCCAAGTTCCATTATTCTTTTCTAAATGACCATGGGGGTGGGGCTGTGGTAATGGCAGATATACTAAATTTTGCTTTCAAATCATCCCCATTTCAACATAAAATAAGAGTGATTCTGAAACATAAAAAATAATATTATTTTATGCTAAAAACACTTTGGGAACTACTAGTTTTAAAGGATGTCAAATAAATTCCTGAGCTACATTAAGAGCAGAATAATATTAACTACCTTCTAGATAAACCAAAAGTTCACTTTCTTTATTCCAAATCTCACCGTGATATAATTTTACTCTACTGTTGTTTCACTCAAATTAGAAGAGTCGCCTAGTACTAAACTACAGCAAGTCTTGTATACAGTAATTTGTTTAAATGTGAACTGTGTAATGGGGCATATATAAGGAATTTCAGTATCAGAGAAAACATCCTAAACTCTAAAATGGCCCTAGGCTGGAAATGTGAGGGCTCATAATCTTTGAGATTAACCAATCATTAAATCTCTGGCACAACTAAATAGTGGGAAGCTTAAAACCAGCTTTATAGGGCTGGAGAGGTGGCTCAGTGGTTAAGAGCATTGCCTGCTCTTCCAAAGGTCATGAGTTCAATTCCTGGCAACCACATGGTGGCTCACAACCATCTGTAATGATGTCTGCTGCCCTCTTCTGGTCTGCAGACATACACACAGACAGAATATTGTATACATAATAAATAAATAAATATTTAAAAAAAAACAGCTTTATATTGGACTGATGATTTCATATCAAATTAATGACACCTGGTAAGTGGTATTCTTCAATATCAAAAGGGAAAAAAGGGACCGTTCAGGAACAAAACTTCAATCTTGCCGACTGACTTAGAGAAATTTGAGACCACTATGGTTTTGTGTGCACTGTGATCCCCATGTCAACCATGGATGACATAATTTGATATTAGAGACTTAACTGTGGATCTCCAAAAGTCACATGTTGAAATCAAAGTTCCACTGTGACTGGAGACTGCCTTTAAGGAGGTAATTAAAATGAAATGAAGCCATAAAGGTGGACCATTATAGTAGGATCAATGAGAGGAAAAGACCTCAGAGACTTGTCTCATCCGTTACTCACACAGAGAAAAGGCCGTATGAGGCCAAGGGCACAGAGGAAGGTACTCTGCATGTGGAGGAGGGAGGTCTCAGCAGCAGGCAACACTGCTGGTACCTTGACTTTGGGCTTCAACCTACAAAACTACGAAAAGACAGATTTCTTTCTTTTTTTTCCTTTCAGGTTTTTTTTTTATTTTATTTTTTTTTTATTGAGAATAAGAAAAAAAAGTTTCCGCCTCCTCCCAGCCTCCCATTTCCCTCCCCCTCCCCCCAATCTTCTCCCCCTCCCCCTCTCTTCTCCCCCTCCCC
>NW_026068225.1:343146-361228 GCF_014885135.2 Alexandromys fortis
GGGAGTGAACTGTAGGAAGCATTACCGGGAAAATGGAAACCCAACTTTATCACTGCAGTAAACAAACTTTTAAGGCTTTGCTTCGAAAAGTCAGCATGACAGACAGTGTAAGCTCTAAAGAGGTTCCACCTCAATGACCAAACAACAAGCTGGTTTAAAATGGGAAAAATATGGAAGAAATGCATTAAAGAGATACCAGTGACTAATAAAGACATTAAAATATACTCAGCATCATTTACTTATCAATAGACATTCAGGGTCAAACAGTAATGAAATACGACTTTGCACCTATTAGAAAGTCTTTAAATAAAGGCCTATAGGTGTATAATCACAAGTGTTGACCAGCGTGGGGAACAGCTATAACGTTCACACATTGTGGGTAGAAGTATAAAATAATCCTTTAGAATATGTTTGAGATTTTCTTGTAAGGTTAAACATAAAGGCTTACCATAAAAACCTATCAACTCTGCCCATTTAAGAGACATTAAAATGTATATCCATACACATATTTGTATGTTATCATTCTCAGTGCTCTTGCCCACAGAGGGCAAATGATGGAAGCTATTTAAATATTAGTTAGCTGGCGAGTGAACAGAGAGACTGGAGTTTGGTCACACAGTGGAATGCTACTCAGAAATGGGAAGGAACTACTGAAGCATGCTAAAAACATGCATGAATCTCAAAAGTATCAAGCTAAGTAGGAGACAAGTCCTTAAGATCACATATGGTTTTATGCTGCTTACATGACATGTCCAGAATAAGGAAATATCTGGGGGAAAGTACATTAGTGGTTGATGTGGGATTCCCCTCTGTATGCTGTGATATAGTTTTTGTGATTATTTGGGGGATGAGCAAATGGAAACAAACAAGTGGCCCTCCTTACAACACGTGGTTATCTGGATGTAAGGACGGAAATGAAACTTATCATAAATGGGCAAAAATGGAAACCATGTAGCTTGAATAGATTACTAATGTGGTTATTGGGACCCAGAATGGGCTACTCAGCTATACTGCTTGGAGGCAGAGTAATGAATGAATTTGGGAAGTTTGAAGACCTATGATCTTAGAAAATAAAAGGTAGTTTTAGGAGAAAGAAGGTACAAATCAGTAGATCTTTTTTTAAAATATTTATTTATTATGTATACAGTATTCTGTCTGTGTGTGTGTCTGCAGACCAGAAGAGGGTACCAAACCTCATTACGGATGGTTGTGAGCCACCATGTGGTTGCTGGGAATTGAACTCATGACCTTTGGAAGAGCAGGCAATGCTCTTAACCACTGAGCCATCTCTCCAGCAAATGTAAACATTTTTATTTAACTTTTATTTATGTGTATGGGATGCAAGTGTCACGACATGGATGTGCAGAAGTCAGTTCTGTTCTTCTACCATGTGGGTTTTGGATGAAACACAAGTTGTCAGGCATGGTGGCAAGCTACTGTATCCACTGAGCCATCTCACCAGTATTCCCCACCCCAAACATGTACTTTCTCAAACTGAAAACACAAACATCTAATCTCAAATGTTGCATTTCTCACTAATGGCAAGCCCAAGATCACAGAGGAAATACAATGGATTATATGCCCTACCTACGTTCTAGGATCTGGATAATTCCAAATTTCTTTATCTATTACAGAGATAGCTCAGTAAATCAATAAGGTCTCCATTCTCAAGACTATATGGAAATGATTTCATTGAGCCATATCAATGACCTTCCCAAAACTATGTAAGGAGGGGCAGGACTTTAACTGTCTATAATCTTCGAAGTGAATCTATCCTATTTCTGTTAGACATTATGTGATCAATGAGAAAGTACTCACAGACAGACTCACGGCATTATTTACTTATTTCATGGAAAAACAATAAAAGAGAATTGACTTTTCAAAGTCAAACTTGCATCAAAACTTAGAAATCTACTTCTTTATTGCCACTTCTCCAATAAACACCACACATTTAAAAAGAAAACAAAAGGGGTTAGAGAAATGACTGAGCAGTTAAGAGCACTGGCTGCTCTTCCAGGGGACTCAGTTCAATACCCAGCACCCACATGGCAGCTCACAACTGTCTGTAATTCCAGTTCCAGGGGACCCAACACCCTCACACAGACATACATGCAGGGAAAACACCAACACACATAAAATAAAAAAAATCAATCAATAAATAAATATTAAAACAACAACAACAAAGACTCCTAAGGTAACAGAATTCTCAAAGCTCAGTCCTCTTTCCTTCTCCCCTTGACCCTAGTCCAGAAGAAAAACTTGTTAAATACTGACTACCCTAGTTTTGGCATAAGAAATACAATATTCAGAAGCAATACCAGTAAGGAGAAAAACAGAAATTAGAAATGTTCAGTTGTTGAATTTTCTTATCCACTCATACCTGCATTCTTCATCACTTTTAATGAGAGGATCAGAGCCGACGGTGCCCACCAGGAACTTGGGACTAAGCAAAGGCAGGCGAACATGCTGCAGCACCTACGGGATAATAAACACAATTAAGGCATAGCAGGCATAGCTCCCATTACAACTTGTTAGGAGTACTGACTCATGTTTACTGACTGCAGCCAGAAGTTTTGGGATCTAATAATCAGTTTAGAAGGGTGTAAGAGATAAAGAGTAAATCTAAAATTTATTCTATCGATTCAGTAATGTAGACTAATTATAAAACCATATACATACTAGTATCACTTTAGAATGCTACTTTAGAATGCCAGTATCACTTTTAGAATGCTTTCATCAATAACTTCTAAACTCTTAGACTATACTTTCCAGGTTGCAGAGATGTCTCAGCACTTAAAAAGTACTTGCTGCTCTTGCAGAGGATCTGGTCATATGCCCAGTATTCACGTGTTGGATGTAACTCCAGTTCCAAGGAATCCAAAGCCCTATTCTGACCTTTGTGGGCACCAGACACACACATAATGTACTTACATACATGTAGGCAAAACACTCACACATATAAAATAATAGAATAAATAAGAAAATATTAAAAAAATACACATTCCCCTTATCTTTAATTTTGTTTTCTGCATTTTCAGTTATTGGTTGTCAACTTTGGTCAGACAACAATAAATGAGAAATTCCAGAAATAAAAACTTGTAAGTTAAGTAATGTTTATTACAGTACTACTATAAATGTTGTTTATAATTACTTACTGCTAGTCTTTACTGGATCTAATTTATAAAAAAACTTTATCACAGAATATATATACTTATACTGAAAAAACCCACAGGGTATGTAGGGTTTGGCATTTTAGGCATCTTTTAAATATCGTGAAAATGCATCTCTTCTGAGTAAGGCGGACTACAGTCATGACAAGAATGAGTCTTAAACATGTGACTGCTGAGCCCACCTACTTTTCAAAGTGTGGTAGGACTTCCAACCTAAGGAAGCAGATACATTCCTGCTTTCTTTTGTAATTTTATATAATTTCTGAAGTGTGTAACAGTTGAGACAGAATGAATCCCAAATAGACAGGAAGCAAAGGAGCAGTAAGTTCCCAACAATAAGCAGGCAAATGCTTCTGAAGCTCACTGCCTCGATCATGTGGAGATAAGGGCTGTTTTGTCTCTGTACATTACTTGTGTCTAGTACAAAGTAATCTCTCGGAGAAGCATTTTGACTCTTACCTGGGGTAACTGAGGACGCCTTTCCTGAATACTGTATTTGACCCAGGCCATCACTGCATTGAACACTTGTTCTTCACTCCGAACATTGAGCTCATCACTAGATATTATATCAATAAGTTGGTTGGCTGGAAGTAACATAAATTCTTCACTCTCCATTACCTGCTCGGATTTAGGTAGGAAAAAAGGAACCTATAAGCACAATTTTTACCTTTATTTGTTTTGTTGTTGTTCTTATAGGGAAAATTATATTCTACAATGTTTAAAACAAGGAGGGCTGGAGACATGGCTCAGAGGTTAAGAGCACTGGCTGCTCTTCCAGAGGTCCTGAGTTCAATTCCCAGCAACCACATGGTGGCTCACAGCCATCTGTAATGAGATCTGGTGCCTTCTTCTGACCTGTAGGCATAATTGTATACATAATAAACACATAAATCTTTAAAAAAAAAATCAAGGAGGCCGGGAGGCGGTGGCACACGCCTTTAATCCCAGCACTCCGAAGGCAGAGGCCGGCAGATCTCTGTGAGTTCAAGGCCAGCCTGGTCTAGAAGAGCTAGTTCCAGGACAGGAACCAAAAGCTATGGAGAAACCCTGTCTCGAAAAACAAAAACAAAAACAAACAAAAAAAAAAAAATCAAGGAGGAAAAGAAAAGTTTCAAAAGAGAATAAAGGAGAACAGGAAATACACAATGTTACCAAAGTTAATCTTGTTTAGTTAGTTTAAAAGTCCCCCCCCTTTTTTTTTTTCTATTCTATGGATTAAAAAAACAAATATTAGCAGGCTGGGGAATGTAGCCCAGTGGTAAAAGTCTTACTTAGTGTGTGCAAGGGCCTGGGTTCTCTCCCCAGCACTATAAACCACCATGAGGTCTGCACTGAGATTTTCTCTGGCCATACTCAGAAGGGCTGTAATGAATAAAACAAGCTAAATCAGATGCTGAAAAAAATGAGGGTAGGAAAGACCTCTTATGCATGGCTACTAAGAACATATATTAATTTTGCTGCTATAGAAAGTGGTACGTAATTTCTCAGAAACTGAAGGAGAACGATCCTGTGGCGTGACTTAGATACAATCAAAGGAGTCCCCGTCAGCATGGAGTAGATGCCTGCAGAGCCATCTTCACTGCAGCACTGCTCACAACAGCCACGTCAGGGAGTCCGTCTGGGGTCCATAATGGACAAGGGAAGAAAATGTGGTAGACACAGTGGAAAGGTTTTCCTTACAGAGTACAAAGTTAGCTGCCCACAGTGGCTCTGTCAGTAATCTCAGCACTTGGGAGGCTGAAGGGGAAGCATTCCTGTCAATTCAAGGCCAACTTTGGCTCCTTAACACTACTAATCTGACTGTTTTCTAGTATCAAAATGCTTATACTTACTTAAGGCCAATGACCTTAATATTAATTTTCAGATGTTTCCTGGAAATATAATATACATATAAGTAGGAAGTATGTGCAATATATGTTAAGCTTTCTTTTGAAAAAACTTATTCATTCTATTACTTTTGTATGTATGAGTGTTTTGCCTGCATGTATGTGTGTACCAAGTGCATGCCTGGTGCCCATGGAGGTCAGAGGATGTCAGATCCCTGGGACTGCAGTTATAGACAGTTGTGAGCCGCCATGTGGGTGATGGGAATTGTACCCAGGTCTTCTGCTAGAGCAACAAGTACTCTTGAGTGCTGAGCCAATGCTCCAACTCTATGAAAGTCCTCTTAAAAGAAACTCTGCACTTCTGACCATATGCTTCTGGTTTACTTTTCTCCTTTTCTATCACCCAGTGCCAGTCACTCCATCGCTAACTACCCGTCAGTACTGGGAAGGCTGCAAGGCGCTCCTCTATCTCCGCAGGGGCTCTCATTGGCATTATTTAATCACATTTATGGAGCTGTTTTAAAAACAAAAAAGCTTCACATATTTAGAAGCTAAATCTAATTTTTTCCTTTATGACTTCTAGGTTATATCTCACTTAAAAGAGACTTGAACCAAGATTTAATCTCAGGCTAACCCTTCAAGGAATAAAGACCCATAGAAAGAGTTGCCTGTTCAATACCAAATACAGAACCTCAATCCACCTCTTCAAACTCTCTGCTTTCTAGTACACATAGTATAAGTTCCTGAGAATGCCGGGTTTAAAAGTCGGCGTAAAGAGTTATCTTTATAGATACTGCCAAATTTCCTTTCGAGAGGTCGTGTCAATGCATATTTATACCAGTAATGAACCTAAGTCCCACAGCCTCACCAAGAAGATATATTACATTTAAGGATAATTGCAACCCAAAAGATGGTGCTTTGACCAGATATACTAGGTGTGTCTACAAATGTTAGCACGTAAGGGGCTGAGGATGGCTGATGCTGAGTTCAAGGCCTAGGCTGAAAAGTAAGACAGCATCTCAAAAAACAAAGCTGGAGGGAAAAGGCACTTTGGTGAGTTGTAATTTGTCTTTTCGTTGTTTTTGAATAAACAAGTAGACTTTCAGGTATTTAAGGACAGTCTAAATTTCTCTCTCTGTATATTGTCTATTTTTCTGCTAGCTCTCTAGTATGAATTACTGGTGCTCTCAATGCATTAAGTAGACTAGCCTTTTGATGGTAAATAAAGGTTGCAAATATTTCCCTCAATTTGTATTTGGCCTTTGTTTTAGTATCACAAAAAAAATTCTATATGTGATAAAATTGATGGTTTTGACTTTTAGCCTTTCTAGTTTAACACTTAGAAATGCTTCTTCATTTCCAGATCAAATAGGGATTGTTTCATATTATTGCCATGCTGAATAAATAATAAAAGTGAATTTAATGAAAATTCTTTTGGTACCATCTAAATTTCTTTTTTTTTTTTTAATTTACCAAATAGTTGGTGTATAACTTATCCTGTTGAATAAACTGTCTAATCAGGAGGGAAATGTATATAGGAAATCACTTCTCTGATGCACAGGTCCATTCATGCATAAACAAACCATTTTTTGGCTTAATAAACCCTTTATGAAGATAATTAGGGAGAAACAACTTTTGCTGGTAGAATACAATATTGGCCTTTAAAAATCACTAATAGGCGCCAGGCAGTGGTGGCACACGCCTTTAATCCCAGCACTTGGGAGATAGAGGCAGGCAGATCTCTGCGAGTTTGAGGCCAAGCTGGTCTACAGAACAAGTTCCAGGACAACCAAGGCTGTTACACAAAGAAACCCTGTCTAGAAAAAAAAATCACTAATAGGCTTAGAATTTATAGCAACCTATTTATTTGATACTGTAAGCAAGAACCAGAATACAAGACAGGAGTTAGTTTAGGAGAACATAAATTTTAATTTATGTTCCTAAGAGAGCATAAGTCATGCTCTCTTAAATTAAAAAGTATTTATTATTGTTGTTGTTGTTGTTATTATTATTGTGTGTATGTGTGCTATGGCACAAGTGTGGAGGTCAGAAGACAACATTCTCTTCTTCCACGACAGGTTCTGGCGATACAATACAGATTTACCAAACTGAACAATCTCACTGGCTCCCTGTGGTGGTTTGATGGAAAATGGCCTTGATGGAGGAAGGGTGTCACGGTGAGGGCAGGCTTTGAGGTCTCTTTTGCTCAAGCTTCCCTCAGCATAACTCTGAGTCGATTTCCTGTTACCTGCAAGCTGTAGCATTCTCAGCTGTAGCATTAAGTCTGCCTGCACGCTGCCCTGCACGCTGCCACGCTCCCCATCATGATAACAATGGACTGAACATCTGAACTGTAAGCCTCTACCCCAATCAAATGTTTTACTTTATAAGAGTTGCCATGGTCATGGTGCCTCTTCAAAGCAATAAAACCCAAAATAAATCACCCCCTATTGCTCTTTTAACAAACAGATTATGAATACATTCAAATCACTTAGTACAACGTGTGTGTGTGTGTGTGTGTGTGTGTGTGTGTGTACATATGTATGTGGTGCACTTTGTCCACGCATATTTGTGTAGAGACCAAAGGTCAATGTTGGGTCTCTTCCTTTATCATTCTTATTATTCTTTTTTTTTTTTTTTTTTTTTTTTTTTTTGGTTTTTCGAGACAGGGTTTCTCTGTGGTTTTGGAGCCTGTCCTGGAACTAGCTCTTGTAGACCAGGCTGGTCTCGAACTCACAGAGACATTCTTATTATTCTTATATTATTATTTTTTTATTTGAGACAGGTGGGGCTTCTCATTGAACCTGGAACTGTTTCAGGAAGACTGGTTGGTCAGCAAGCCCCAGGATCTTTCTGTTTCTGTGCCTCCAAAGCTGATTACAGGTGCCTACTGACATGCCAGGCTCTATATTGGTTGTCAGGAGCTCAACTCAGGCCTCTGTGTTTGCATGGCAAGAACTTTATCCAATGAGCTATCTCCATAGCCCACAACTCACCTCTTGAAAGTTATGTTGTGTGAACTTGTCTGCAATCCTTAGTAACTCACGACAAGAATGCGTGTCAGCAAAAGCCCGAATGCCCAGGCAATTAGAAGGGTCTAATTGTCTCTTTAAGAATTCACAGCAGGCTTCCTGTATTTCTGCCAGCTGGAGGAGGCAAGCAGCAGGCAAGAGGGTCTGAACATTGCCTTCTTCCACAGTTATCTGGGAGGTATATGCGAAGTCAATCAGTAGTTCCATAGCCCTCTCATCTATGTCTCGGATCACTACTTCTGTCTGGCGGCTTTCGGCCAATTCTCCTGTAAACATTGCTCGAAAGTAGGGACTGCAGGCCGACAAGATGACTCGATGGGCATATATCTTCTTAGCGCCCACAACTAGCACCACATCACATAACTCTCGGTGCTTTCTCAGAAGGTTGATCACTTCCAAGGTTTGCCGAGGGTGCTTGTCTGAGATATAGGGCATGCGAGCAGGTTGGGGAACCCCTTCTGGCAGCTTGTTGGGGTCTCCAAGGGTGCAGCGGCTTGTTACATCCATTCCAGTCTCTCCTGGTCGAATGTTGGTACACCTACAGGAATGAGGGAATGGAGAGAGAGGGAATTATTATTAGCTCTTTTCTTGCTCTAAGATACTGATAAGTGGTAAGAAAACTTGAAATTGCCTAAAGAAAGAACTCTAGAACTCATACATTTCTCCCCAGGTTATTAATTCCATTCCAGGCTACTTTTATTATATAATTTCATGAAAAAGGTATTTTTTCCAGAGGTATCACACTATCTTTGTCCACATTACTTACATTAATAAATTTGATGAAACGCTGACAGGGGAGAAGAACCCGTCAAAACTAAGACTGTCGGAGAGAGCCCTAAGCAAATCTGTCATTTTGCATATGAATTAAGAACTAAAATATCTGTAGCCTGTTTTCTGCTTCCCTCTGCTGTGGGATCTGTGGACACAAAGGACTCTGTGCTGGGAACCTACTGGTGCTTGGTGGGCTGATAGACAGGGAGGAAATTTTCCCTATAGCATGCTGGGAATTCTGTCTCCATGTCCTGTTAGAGGAATACCTTATGTGGATGAGATGCTGCCCGAGTTTTGAGTTGTGTCTAGCCAGCCATCTGTGAGCAGAGTCCTGCCTGCCTTGGAGTTCATTTACCCTCTGACCTCTTGTGGCACCAGAACACAATTTCTTCCATGGGTACCCTCACTGAAAGTTCACTCTCATATGAACCCATGATTTTCGATATCAGAGCTTATTTCCTAATATCATGCTCTGTTTGAAGAAAGTATAGATTTAATTTACAGTGAATGATAGAAGTTCATATGGGGAAACAACCCAAGGACCACTAGCAATGGAAAAACTCACATCAAACCAGGATGTCATCACGAACATTGTTCCGTTGTTGGATTATCTAAATTTTCTTCTTCAGTCCTAAGTGGAGGAAGGCAGCTATAAATTTGGATGATTACGGCTGCCTTAACAACCTTGTACCAACTACATGAGGATGACATCATCTCTTTTAAGTTGGAGAGATGCCTATTTTTTCTTTCCCTTTTCTTTTTCTTTTTTTGGTTTTGTTTTGTTTTTCGAGACAGGATTTCTGTGTAACAGCCCTAGCTGTCCTGGAACTCATTCTGTAGACCAGGCTGGCCTCAAACTCACAGTGACCTACTTGCCTTTGCCTCCTGAGTGATGGGATTAAAGACCCCAGTCAGCAGCTTTTTTTCAGTTTTTTAATGTGCTTTCTTTTTTCTTTAAGACAAGCTTTCTCTTTACAGCTCTGGCTGTCCTGTAGACCAGGCTGGCCTCGAACTCAAAGAGATCTGCCTGGTGCTACTACCTCCTTAAGTGTTAGGATTAAAGGCATGTACCATTGCCAGCTTGCTCTAAAATGAGTTTGTTCTTCTGTATTCACTTACTAACTCTGTATGTTTAAAAAGGAGTTTTCTCAAACTTATATAATTGTAACAGGTGATTTTAAAAAATAAAGGTTTGAATATAAAAAAATAAAAATTTAAAAATTCGTGAAAAGCATTTAAAATTTGTTTCTGGAAAAAAACCCACCCCTCCCAATAAGACAAATCAGACATATAAAACTGTTTAAAGACTTTGATTATGTTTATTTTCTTTAAAGATTTTTATCTTTCACCATGTGGAGTCTGAAAACCAAAGCAAAACATCAGACTTGCATTTACACACTGAGCAGTTTTGCTGGGTGCAAATTTCAATTATTTTTTTAAAAAGTTAATTACTTTTTTTTTTTTTTGAGACAGAATCTCTGTACATAGACCCGGCTGGCCTCTAACTCAGAGATTCATTGGGCTCTATCTCTGAGTACTGTGTTTAAAGGTGTGAGTCACTTGCCTGGCCCTAAAATTTTTTCTTAAACTTAGTTTGATTCAAATCTTGATATGTGTTACTTTCCTAAAGTAGTTGGCATTGACTTCTCCTTTTCATTATATTCACTTTTATTTCTAGTTACAGTTTAGCACAAAGTCTGTAACACAGAGTTTATGTTACATAAAAAGTCAGGAAGAAAAGAAGACAGCCACAACCCCCCAAATTAATACAGTATATTTAATACTCTATTTCTTTGACTTAGCTTTCAAGGGATGAGCTATTACTACAAATGACATGTAATTCATCTTAGGAAGTCTTATCAGTCAGGCATGACGATGCATGCCTGTAATCCCAGTACTTAAGGCTGAGCTAAGCCGATCAAGGGCAGTCTTGGCTACATAGCAAATTCTTGTCTCAAAAACAGTGCTATTTAATCTAATAAATATGTGTCGAAAATATACTGTCAATTATAATGGTTCTAAAGAACTTTTTAAAAAGTCAGCACATACCCGCCCACATACGCACTCCAAATCAAGAGCACAGTTATATAAAGAACAGCATGCCAGCCTGATGCCGGGCAACTGCGGAGAGCCACACATAGTCAGAGGGTGCCGCGACCTCTAGTGAGAGGAAAGCTCAAAACCCAACTGTGACTAATAGTGAAGAATTACGTAAGTGCGAGGTTTTCACCAGTAAGAGAAGCTCTGAGTAACTTTAGTATTGTGCCTACATTTCTAAAGTTAGGAAATCAGTATGTCCTATGAACAGGGCAGTTGGTAAAAAACTACTGTAGATTGCCCATCAAAAATGAAAGAATAAAATGAAGCATTTATTTTATTTATAGGCAGAAATGAAGAGTGTGAAGTAAGAAAACTCCTTTCCATGCCTAAATCTGGATTTATTTTCTCTCATCAAGTCTCATACTCAAGTACTAACACTATTCTGCTATAAATCTTGTATTTATCCAAACTTTTTAGCTATGATTAATCATTTTAATTATTTCGTTCTGTTCTGATGTGTTGAAACTGGGTTTTTATATCCTAGACTGGTCTGGAACTCACTCTATAGCTCAGGTTGGCCTTGAACTCATGGTAATCCTCCAGCTCCAACCTCCCAAGTACAGGCATAACAGACATGAGGCATCACACCTGGCTTCTAGTTTCTTTAACCTTCAGCTGGTATCCACTGCACAAAGACAGGTAGGATGATGCTCAGAAAGCTTCCCATCTCCTGCCTGTTACACACTTGCAGTTTTACATTAGAAATATTACTGTAATAAAAACATCTAAATTTCTCTTAAATAAGTTGGTTATACTTATCCATATTAAAAATTTCTAGCTGGTCTTTATGCACTCATGGTATATAATGCTAAAATGTTGGAAACACATTAACTTTCGGACAGAGGAAGATAAAACAATTACATACCCATGCCCCTTTTTCCTGCTAAAATCTTATTGAAATAAAAAGCACTTTTGTTTTTTAAGATTAAAAAAAAATTTCTAGCTGGGTGTGAGAATGCCGTTAATCCTGACACTTATGAGGCAGAGACAGACAGATCTCTGTGAATTCTTGAGCAGATGGAGGCAGGATTGCTTTGGGTAGATTTCAGAGCGAGACTCTGTCTCACAACACAAACAAAGGCTGGCAAGATGGCTCAGCAGGTTAATGAGTTTGCTGCCAAGCCTGAGGAACTCAGTTCAGTCCCGGGCACCTACATTGGAGAAGAGGAGAACCAACTCCTGCAAGTTGTCTTTTACTTGTGTCCTATGGCAAGCGCATTCATACATATACAGATAGAAAAATTAAAAGTACTATGCTTAATATTTAAATTTATTCTGAATTAAGAATTCTGCAAGTCCTTGACCAATTTGACAGTGTCAGGTATGGGCTCCATCTCATGGAGTGGACCTTATAGCCAATTAAAAAGTAGTTGGTTACTCCCAGAACATTTGTGCTACTACGGTACCAGTATATCTCGAAGGCAGGCCATTGTTGTAGGTCACAGGGTTTGTAGCTGATAATACTGATGATTACTCTTTTTCTCTGGCAGCATAAAAAATACTTTCCAGCATCATGCATTCTAGTCGGTAGGGATGAAATTTCTAGCTGGGCACCAGCTAGAAAGTCATGGTCAATGACATAAGTAATGTATCTCCAGCAATAGGGCCTGACCAGGTTATAGAGAGAAACCAATATCTTGACAACAGCCCGTGATGTTTGAGTGGTGGTGGTGGGATCTATGGGACCCAACAACTCAACAAGATGTAATCCATTCCTGGTACTGGAGGTTTTACTTGGTGGCATAAGTTGGGCATTGTCTCTCCCGTTATATACTGATTCCATTTAAATTCCTTTTGTATATGTATATATTTTTAGGAAGCTTCTACAGTAGTAAGCTTCCATACGGCTTTTCAAAAAGCTTTTTACTATTGGTTGTTCCTTCTCATATCCCTACTTTACCCTCATCTCCCATCCTCTTCCCCATATGATCTTTCTATTCTACTTTCCCTTTTATTTCTTTATAACACTATTGGACTAGACAGATCACCGGCCCAAGGGAAAAACTACTATTATTCTGCTAAAGGCACATAGCAATAAAATGACTCCTAATGGCATACTGCTATGCCCATAGCTCAGCCTTCATCAGAGAAGCTGCTTTCTGTAGTAGACAATAATTAACACAAAGACCCACAACTAGACAGAGAGTGAGAGACTTTGGAGCTCTCAGCCCTAAATGGGTCTTTTTTTCAAACCCCTCCTTAAAGACTCAGGGATCTATTGGAAGAGGAGGCAGAAGGATTTTGAGAGCCAGAGGTGGTAGATGACTTTAAGCAGCATCTCTAGACACAACAGGATGGATGCACAAATGAACTCACAGACTATGACAGTACACACCAGACCCACACAGGTTCAAACTAGACAAAATCCCAGCATGAGAAGGGGAAGTGGGTAAAGTCCTACCTCTAACCAAGAAACTATTTGAGATTGATTTCTGCTATGAATGGTAAAATCAGTTTTCTCCAACGATGTGTCACTGGGTGTACCAACCTCAATCCAGGGCAGGTCCCATGGCCAGGAGTAGTTGGCCAACACACGACAGACTCCATGTTTGTGTGTTTGTGTGCTTTTTGTTTTTGTCTTACTGTTTTGTTTTGATTTTTGTTTTTTATTTTTTTTTCAGAGAGGAAGAAAATGAACATGAAGTTGGGTGAATAGGGAGGTGGGGAGGATCTGGAAGGAGTTGGGGGATGGGAAAGAATATGATTCAAATATACTGTATAAAATTTTTTTGTTGTTGTTATTGTTTTGAGAGAGGGTTTCTATGTAGCCCTGGCTGTCCTGGAACTTGTTCTGTAAACCAGGCTCTCCTCAAACTCAAGAGATTTTCCTGCCTCAGCCTCCCAAGTGCTGGGATTAAAGATGTGTACCACCACTGCCTGGCAGAAAATGCTTTTAAATCAAAAATATTCATTAAAAAATTCTGTTCTTAACAGAAACAAAGTAGAAAACTTTAGACTTTAAAGATACAGAACCTAAAGTGATTGCCTTAAAAACCGAATCTTACTAGGTTCAATGAAGACATACTCCGAACAGAATTTCAGCTGAACCCATCCATCCACTCGTGGCAGGAGAAGCCAGGATTGGAGATCCAGTGGTAACCTCCTCCCAACCTCAGCTAATTTTTTTAACTGACAAATGTCCTTTATGATTAAGTGATCAATGCAGATTTAATATTCAACTTTTTCAGACCTGTCAATCATTCAGGCCTCCTACTTGCATTACTTATTTGTATGCAAAGGTTTTGTTCATAAATGAAGAGGATGAGGGATAACCCCCCCTCTGACTAAAGTATCAAGTATTCTACCTTAGTGACAATCACGTGATGTGATGCATTTACTCTGCTGCAGGCAGTAACAGCTGGAAACAAAGAGCTGGGCTCTTCTTTCCATTTCTGATCAAAGCATGCTGGAAAAGACTTTATGGTAATATTTGTGATAGACTACAAAAGTATAAAGTAAACCAGATCTCAGTTGGGTAAAATAAATTCTGTCATACTAACATTTTTTTTCTCACTAGCAGTGAAGAAAACTCATACACATTTAATGAACAGAAGCTGGAATCACATTTCTTCCTGGTTTTGGTCTATTATCCTCTCCTGTAGGTTTAGTGTAAATGAGCAGTCACCAACATGGAGGGACTGTTTTTCACTCTGTAGAGGATACGGAGGTCGCCAGTGACACCACTCTATGTCTGAAGTACCATTCTGCTTGTATTCATCCCCACTTGGTGGCCATGGAAGGAAAAAATCCAGTTTCATCACGAGTCCTCGAGAGTGATATAGTGAGGTGGTTCTTAGGCTCTGTATCTTTGAGATAGAAAGTTTTCTACTTCTGTTAAGGGTCCTATCTTTGAGAAGCATTACCAAAGAGACCAGAGAGACTACATCCAGCAATGGGAGCAGATGCAGAGTCCCACAGCCAAACATTAGGCAGAGCTCAGGGAGTCCTGAAGAGGATGGGTAAGAAGGATCAGAAGAACCATAGAGGTCAGAGATGCTATAAGAACATCCACAGAATCAGTTGACTGGGAATCATAGAGGCTTGCAGAGATCAGGGAGCCTGTAGGGGTCTGACCTAGGTCCTCTGCATATATAATATGGCTGAGTAGCTTGGTGTTCTTGTGGAATTCTTAACAAGGGGAGTACGGGGCTGTTGCTGATTCTTTTGCCCACCTAGGTTGTCTTTCTCTTACTAGGTTGTCTTGTCCAGCCTGGATGTGATGGTAGTGCCTGGTCTTACTGTGGCTTGCTTTGCTGTGCTTGGTTGATGTCCCTGGGAGGCCTGCTCTTTTTTATGGGGAGATGGGGTAGGGGTGGGGAGAGGAGGATGGGGGGCATGGAGGTGGATCTGGAGGAAAGGGGAGGTGCAGAGAGATACTGGGGAGAGGAGAAGGAGGCGAAACTGCAGTTGGATGAAATGTATGAGAGAAGAATAAAAACATTCTGTCCATGCCATCGGGGCTAGCTCTCCCTCATCCACAGCACCTGGGCTAGCTCTCCAGCACTGCCCAGGCAAGGGGTGGAGCCAGCTCCCTCACTCTCAGGCCCTCAGGGCCAGCTCTTCTGCGCTCTGCCCACACTGACCAGACCACCAGGGTGAGCTCTACTAAGCTGCCTAGGCGAGTGTAGAATCCACTCTCAAGAAGGTAGAAGCCAGTGAGGGATGGGGCCAGCTCAACCAATCTCGGGCCTTCAGGACTCCTAGTGTGGGGAGGGACCAGCTCTCCTGTGCTCACACCCTGGGAGCCAGCTCACCTGAGCCACCTGCCACTGTCTATCCTGAGAGCACACCCTGGAGCCAGTAGTTAGTGAGGGGTGGGACCAGCTCTCCTGTGCCTATGCCATGAAGGGTGGGGGCCAGTTCTCCTGCAGCTGGTGAGTGGTGGGGGCAGTTACTCACGGCACTCAGACATCAACATGGCGTCAGGAGGTAGCCCAGTCCACGGACATGCACTTGGCTTTTGGTAGTAACACAGATCATGACATCAACATAGATCACGGCTGCAGTAGGACCTGAGACCCAGACATAGACCCCCAGTGGCAGCCTGGGTCCAGATATCCCCATGGCCTCAGGTGGCAGCCTAGGTCACGGAGAATTGGTGACAATCTGGGGCCACATCATCAACATGGACTCTGGCCACAGACCCAGACATGACCCTTGGTGGCAGCACAGGCCTGGACATCATCATGGTCCCAGGAGGCAGCATAGGATACTCTGATCAGTTTGCCCACTCCACACTGTGTCAACACACCTCCGCTCTCTCACCCCTCATCTGTACAGCCTCAGGGGGTGGCCCAGGAAACAAACATCCCAGTGGTCCACGGTCGCAAATCAGGCCATGGACATCACTATGGACCCAGACATGGCCCTTGGCAGTAGCTGGGACCCTGACATCACCATGGCCTCAGGTGACAGCACCGTCTACTCAGATCAGTATGGCCTCCGGTGGCAACATGGCCCCAGGACATCACCACGGGTTCAGGCGGGGGCACAGACTCCTCATCCTGGCTTGTTCCCAGCTCCACCTCTCTCCACAGTGCACACACTGCTTCCCTTCTCTTTCTCTCCCGTCTTCCCACTGAGCACTCTCTCTTCCCAGCTCTCCACTATGGATCTGTTCATCGATAGTGGCACCCACTGCCTCACAGGCCAGGACAGGTGGTTGGTGTCCCTGCACCACTCTCAGAAGTTTCTAGACCAACATTAGATTGGATTACTTTGGGCCCAGGAACACTAAGCATAACAAGTATTATTTAAAAGCACCACATATGTCAGATCAGTTAGAAGCAGCCAGGCTTTACTATGATTATAAAAGAAGAAAAATGTGTAAGTCCACAGGCGTTCTTTACTTCATACATAGTCTTCTGAGAGTTTAATTTTACATCAGCTGTTTGGAGGTCTGGATTTTTCTAAAACAAGAGTGTTATAAATAAGATTAGATTTAGTTGTAAAATGGAGAGTGCCTCACAAACAGCTAAAAAAATGAAACAACAGGCAAACGGGCAAGAAAATAGTTACATGCATTCTATTAGTCAGGAATGTGGGTACAAAGAGAAGGGAGAGGACGCCTCTCTTAAAAAGTTATTCTAAAACTTGTTGCTATTGGTTTTGGTTTTCAAGTAAATATGTCAGGGTGGGTGACAGCTGGAGCTCTGGGACTGCATGTGTATATAAATAGCCACTGCCGAGGCCTGTAAGCTGGGGATTTCCTGTATATTAAGTATGTCTCATCCAAGCGTAGCTCCAGTTCCAGGGCATCTGACATGCTCACGTGCTCTTCTGCATGTGAGCTCCTATATGAGGACACTACACACACAGTGCACAGACGTACATTCTGGGAAAATACCCACACACATAAAATAAAAATAAACAAATCTTTTTTTAAAAAAGAGGACATGTTTTATAGGCCACAAAAATTATTTTTCTTTAAGATCTGAAACAAACAACAACAAACCCAGAAGCCCATAACCTAAGTGGAGTGGGAGAGCATCTGTAAGTCACTTCAATCTGATGCCCACTGCACTAGAGAACAGGTTCTGTCTGTGTGTGTATCTACAGTTTTTGCATGTTGATAGTCTCCAAGTTTCCAAATGTGAAAAGCGTCCTTCCTTGTTCACTATATTTGTTATCCCACTCAAAGCAGGTAGATTTGGATCTAGAATAAAGTCTTCCTTCTATAGATAAAGAAGCTACTGCGATTATCTGTGACTTTCTTAAAACCCTGGCCCTCACAGCAGGTCTCCTGAAGCTTTGGGACAAACCACAGTTTTCTATTGGAGTTGATTCATGTGAGTGCTACAAGGAGGGCAGTTTGTAGGACCAGTCTGCAATAAAATAGAGGTTTATTATTATCATTATTAGTTATGCAGATTTCTGTACTACTCTAATTCTTTAAAATTAGAACTCCACCAAGTACAGATTATTTTGATTCAGTCATCATAAAAACCTCCACTAGTAAAACATGGGAGACTCAAATAACTTGGAGAAAGAGGCCTACAAAATCTATTTCAGATGTAGCATAACAAAACTAAATTTAAGCTGGGCGGTGGTGGCGCACACCTTTAATCCCAGCACTCGGGAGGCAGAGGCAGGTGGATCTCTGTGAGTTCGAGGCCAGCCTGGTCTACAAGAGCTAGTTCCAGGACAGGCACCAAAGCTACAGAGAAACCCTGTCTTGAAAAAC
>NW_026068225.1:361234-512648 GCF_014885135.2 Alexandromys fortis
AAAAACAAAAAAAGCTACGGAGAAACCCTGTCTCGAAAAACAAAACAAAAACAAAAACAAAAAACCCTAAATTTAAGCCCCCCTTTCCCAGATAAAAGTAAGTGAAATGATGTAAGAAGATTTTTTTTTCCTTTGCTTTTAGAGACAGACTTCTTTTATAGTTTTGGAGCCTGTGCTGGAATTCGCTGTAGACTAGACTGGCCTTGAACTCCCAGAGATCCATCTGCCTCTGCCTCCTGAGTGCTAGTATTAAAGGCATGCACCACCACTGTGTGGTGATATAAGAAGATTTATTTATTTTTTTATTTATTGTTAGTGTATCTCTGTGAGTGTGTGTGTACAAAACATTTGTGCTTGGACATCAAGGGACAACTTTCTGAAGCTGGTTCTCCCCTTCCACTATGGGTTCTGAGCAATGAACCCAGATCATCAGGCTTGAGTGTCAAACATGGACCTGCTAGGTTATCTTGCCAGCCTCCAAATTTCAATATTATCTCTTAGTTTCTAAAATACATTTAAGGTTTATTATCTTTAAAAAGGTTATTTCCGTTAATATATGGAAGCAATTTATAGTTTCTGATCCAGATATGGAAGCGCGAACCACGTAGATAAACAATAGTTAATATAACTGGCAAATAATTAGAATTAGGAAATTTGGATTTTCATAATCATTATATTGTGAACACACGGAGAAAAAGAACCTATGTCTATCTGTTATATAATATACAAAGCTTTTTACTCAGAACTGAAGACAATTCATATGTGCACCAAGAAGCAACGGGAAAATGTAATTACTCAAGAGTGGAAGTGCATGGTAACCAGAAAGAAGGCGAACAACCTGGGGTTGGTAGGTTCATGCAGTAACCCCAGCAGTTAGAAGGTTGAGGTAGCAAACTGTGAGTTAGAGGCCAACTCAGTGACACTATAGATCTTTTTTTTTGTTTGTTTTTGTTTTGTTTTGTTTTTCGAGACAGGGTTTCTCTGTGGCTTTGGAGCCTGTCCTGGAACTAGCTCTGTAGACTTGGCTGGTCTCGAACTCACAGAGGTCCGCCTGCCTCTGCCTCCTGGGAGTGCTGGGATTAAAGGCGTGCGCCACCACTGCCTGGCTGACACTATAGATCATATTTCAAAAATAAATAACCAAAACCAGCCAACGAAAAACTGCAAACCAAAACCACTCAACATCAATCAACAAAACAAACATAACCCAAACAAAAAAGAAAAGGGGAAGGAAGGAATAAATCAGATAAAAAATGTGGCCCAGACAAAAGCATTTTTACTTGATAAACTGATGTTTTATTATTTATTTTGGGGGGAGATGACGGGAATAAGGTAAATGCTCCACCACGAGTTACACCCAGGTCAGACAAAGTGACTTTTGGAGTGATGGATATATGCAGCGTTGTGTGATGGTGACACAGACATGAGGGATAAACTCCCCAATCTCCTGAGAGACACGCTTCAGGTCCATCTACCTGGGAGGGACTGTCTAGATTAGGTTAACAGAGGTGGGCAGGTCCCCTCAAATGTGGGCAATGGCAGTCCACGGGCTGGGGTCCTGGACTGCATAAAAAGGAGAAAGTGAGCTGAGCAGCAACGTTTGTCACTCTTTTCCTGACTGAATGCAGCATGGCCAGCTTTCTCAAGCTCTTCCCAGAACTTCCCTGCCATGATAAGATGTACCCTCAATCTTATCATGGCAGGGATGAGCCAAATAAGCCCCCTTAAATTGCTTTGGTAGATATTTTGTCATACCAACAAGAAAATAACTAATACAACAGGTGTTCATAAATTCAAACTCATCAAAATGTATACATTAAATATGGGCAACGTTTGTTGTATATTATTTATCAAAAGCTTAAAAATATAGTTTGCAGCCAGGTAGTGGCGGCACACACCTTTAATCTCAGCACTAGGGAGGTGGAGACAGGAGCGATATGGCTGGGCGGAGAGAGGAATATAAAGGGGAAGAGACAGGAACTCAAAGGATGGAGTCTGAGGATTCGTGGAGACAGGACCTTGCCCTTTGGTAGAGGGAAAAGGTCTCTCTAGTGGTTGGCTGCTTTACTTTTCTCATCTTCAGCTTAAATCCCTATAACTGTCTCTGGGTGTTTATTATTCATGCTACAAGCAATATTGTTTATGCCTGACAATTTAAAAATGGATACTTAAAGCTTAATGGTTAAAGGATAATTTTACCACCTACATAAACAATCAATATACATTATAAATATGGGTGTTTGGCTTACATGCATGTCTGTGCACCATGTCTGTGCCTAGTAGAGGCCAGAAGAAAGAGTCATAGTCCCGGGAACTTGAGGAAAAAAAGTTCTGAGCTGCTATGTGGTTACTGAGTATCAAACCCAGGACCTAAGGAAAAGCAGCCAGTGCTCTTAACTACCGAGATATCTCTAATAGTACCTAACTGCCTTGTATGTTGCAGATGATGGAAGAAAAAATGACATGGTTAACGTTCGTACAGATCAAGCTTCTGAAAGAAAAACAAAATCACCATTAAGGAAGGAAGACTAATTAGAAAATTCCCATAGCAATGATATTAAATGTTGAAACCAAAGTGTTACTGCTCCGACTTAAATTATGAATTAAATGAGATAGTATTGCTGAATTCTTATCTAAACATGTCTTTTTTTCAGCTAGATAAAATGTGGATAAACTAATTTTTGCATAACTACTTTGTTCTTTTAAAAGTATAACATTAAGTGAGGTGTGGTGTAATCCCAGAACTTGGGGAGGCTAAGGGTAGAGCCTGAGGTACATACCAAGGCCCTATCCACAAAATACAGTAATCCCCCAACTCTATTTTAGCATTACACGTACATATATCAACACATAAACTTTGTGTTCTGATTACTGTATTAATATATATTCTTTTTCATTATTATTATCATCATGCCAATCCCAGTTCCCCTCCCCCACCTCCTCCCACTCCCTCCACCCTCCCTCCCTCAGAGAGGGTAAGGCTTTCCCCAAGTCAACTAAGTCTGTCCCATCACCTCACTGAGACAGGACCAAGGTCTCCCCAACCCCTGCTCACTTTTTCTATAGTCTCATTAATGGTCTACTTTTCAAATTTAGAAAGTAATTCTATTTCTGTCTTGTTTTTCAAGACAGGGCTTTACTAAGTAGCTCAGGCTGGCCTCCACCTTACTATGATCCTCTTGCTTTAGCTTCCTACTACTGAGCTCTAAGGCATGTACCACACCACTCCTGAGTGAAAGAAGGGAGTCATTCTCCAAAGCACTTAATTCTCCTTAATTCTCTCCTCTGGATAAACAATTTGGAGGAACTCATTTACTGTAATAGCTCCCATCACCCACATACTAGGCTAAAGGATTCCTATTTCCTACTTGGGTAATACTGAATCTGGATCCATGTTAATGTCACACTATCAACAAAACTGATTCCTTGGTTCTCTCCTTTAAACTTCCCCAGATTAACAGAGAAAATTTCCATTCTGAATTTCAGCTGCTCAATCCAAAGCTCCTGGAGTCCCTTTCTAAACACCCTCAAACGCAACCATCAGCAAATCCTGCTATCCTACCTTCAAATAGGATCCAACTTGTTTCCCTACAACCTTACTAGCCTGGCTTTCATGTTAATTTGGCTATTCCCATGCTTTTCTCACCTAGACTATTACAACAACCTTAAGAATTATAGTCTTAATTCTCTTTTTGCCAGCTTATATTTCCTTCACTAAACTACAACCAGAGTTCCTTCAGGAAAGTAAATCGCATCTTTAGAGCCACCCCTGTGCTCAAAATCCTTTGAAAATGCAGGCTCTTGGGAATCTCTCCTCTCTAAGTCTTTGAACCCATCTCCTCTTGTCCCCTTGCTCCCTGGTCTCCAGCTACACTTTCTTGCTGGTTTGGGGACAAAGTCAAGGCTTCTTTTGCTTTAGACCTTTATTCTTTCTTCCTGAAAGTTCTTCCCCCGCAGATTTGTAGAGCTCACTCCTCCACTCATTCCATGCATCTGCTAGATTACCAATTGTCAGAGCATCTCTCTGAAATAACTCATATGTCTAGTACTCAGAATCATTCACCTTGTTTAATGTCTCTTCATAAATACATAAAATATTGACTCTCTCCTACAATTAAAATGAAAGTCTTTGAGAACAAATGCTCTGTTGTCTTCCAATGCTGCTATACCCCAACACTTGGCTCCAGAGCCCATTAAGGAGCTGTTAATGAATTAACTTTTCTTCTTGTCAAAATAAAGCATGTCCTCCAAATCTTCTCATCTAGTTCTCATGCAAGAATGCCAGGTTTGTAACTAGGCAAACACTGGTCAAATCCAGGCTGGGAAATTTACCTAACCTGTCTTGTCTTAGTAAGGGTTTCTATTGTTGTGATAAAACATGACCAAAGAGCATGGTGGGGAAGAAAGGGCTTATTTGGCTTACACTTCCACATCCCCCCCCCCCCCCCCCCCCCCCCGCCACCAATAAAGGAAACCAGGACAGGAAATCAAATAGGGCAGGAGCCTGGGGGCAGGAGCTGATGCAGAGCCCATGGAGCAGTGCTGCTTACTTGCTTGCTCCCTGTGGCTTGCTCAGCCTGTTTTCTTATAGAACCCAGACCCACCAGCCCAAGGGTGGCCCCACCCTCAATAGGCTGGGCTCTTCCACATCGATCACTAATTAAAGAAAATGCTCTGCAGACTTGCCTACAGCCTGATCTTTTGGAGGCATTTTCTCAGTTGAGGTTCCCTTCTCTCAGATAACACTAGCTTGTGTCAAGTTGACATAAAAGTAGCCAGTACATGTCTCATCCCTATGTCCATCATGAGTATGTGGGGAATAACTATACTTACTTCATAAAGACTAACAATGTTGAAATTTCTCTAAATTAGGTCCTCTGACTCCAAGTGCAGATCTTTATTGTTACAAACTGCCTTGAACAACCGTATCAAGTATTTAAAATGGAAATGATTTTGGAAATCTGCTCTATGTGCCTATTATTCTTAGGAGAAAAAGCAAACATGTAGTCGCATGGCTGCATTATGCTCTTCTTCTAAAATAAGAGGGCGTAAGAACAGGGGTCACTGGTAGGCTGAGATTTTAGTTTTAAATATTCTGGGAAGCTGTATTTAACTCTAGAAGCGTGTAGGTCTAGAAATTATATTTAGTTCTATATATTTAGATATGTTTCTCCTCTTTCTGCTATTTATCTTTGTAAATGTATTTAAGAATCTAGCCTCCTTTCCTAGTCTCATCTTCTCCAGAGAGCTTATGGAAGAAATATTTTATGTTTTCTTAGGTACCTGTAATGAGAAATTAAAAGAGACCTAGAAATATATGTTTATACCTTGCTCATTTATATGCCCATGGCTTCTTTGCCTGGTAGAACAAAGGCACTGAAGAAGTAAGAGGCTCATTGGAGAGTAATAAGGTATAAGTTTCCCTTGGAGATTAATTTGTAGATCATTTGGCGGCAGTCAGGAAGAGAGGTGACAGGTTATGGGAAGAATGGATAAGGATGTGGGATATTTGCTATGTAGAATGATGAAGCAATGAGTAAGGACTCACAGAACTGCTGGGTAACATCGTCAGCCAAGTGACATTCTATGATGAACACAGTAGCATGGATTCCCTGTGGCTGGTTTTATTTGACAATACTCACTACTGTGGATCAGAGAATACAAATTCCTGAATTAATCTAGAGTTGGGAAAAAAACAGTCAAATATTCCTAAAACCTATTACTATACTAACAGCAGTCTCTATTAAGAAATAACTTTCGGTAAATGGCTAATTTTAAAAACAATTGCAATAACAATGTTAGAAACAACACCTTTCCACTCTAAAGCATTTATAACCAAAGATCTGTGGAGCGGACTGTTTCCTTAGACCTGTACATCTCTCCTTTTATATCTTTGCCAACAGTATAAAAAAGGTGTGTTTTTACCCCTACTACTTCATTTTTTTTTTTAATTTGGAAGTTAACAGCCTGTACTTTAAGATTTGTTTGAGCTAACTCTCATTTATAGCTATAAATACACTTGAAAACAAATAATATCTCGTTGTGCTGGTTCTGTATGCCAGAAGGACACCCACTAAATACTAAATTTCAATCTAATTCCAGACCAAAAAGCCTGGCTGCTTGTTTTAAAAAGATTTGTTTTTATTATATTTAATTATGCATTCTTGTGCACGTGTGGGTGTGTGTGCAAACAAGTGCAGGTGCTGCAGAGGTCACAGGCCTCAGAGTCCCTTGGAGTTGGAGTGACAGGTGATTGTGAGTTGCCTGATACGGGTGCTGGGAACCAAGCTTGAAGGGCCCTCTACAAGCACAGTAAGTGCTTGTAACTGCTGAGCCATCTCTCCAGCCCTTGCCTGTTTTTAAAATTAGAAAAAAGTTGTAGATGTTTTAACTCTAAGACATCTCTTCATCGTTTACCGGATAAAAGTCTAAGTTCCACCCCAGTGATCAAGAAAAAAAAAAAAGGGAAGGGCAAGTAGCCATGTAAGTAAACTGCTTCCTTGTAAGGCAGGAAGTAGAAGACAGTTCTAGAGTACACCCAAACCTCGTCCCAACACTTCATTAGAAGAAAGCCAGGTAACAGCGCAATCTCCAAAGGAAACAAAGCACAGTACTCAGCTTTCTTGAGTCCCAGAAAGGAAGAGGAGGTGCTTGTGAGCAAGGCATCGTACAGCACATGCATGCCACCCTGGGGAACAGTCAAATCACGCAGATCTATCTGCTACTACTTTTAAGAATGCATTTCAGACTCGCTGGGATGAACAGGAAACTGCAGCTAAAGCTTTACTTGTTTTAGAATGTTTACTTGTCTTTTTTAGGTCAATCATTCCTGGTCCGCAGGGTTCTCTGCTCGGCGTCATCCCTTCTATTCCCTCATTCATATCATAGCTTGAAGAACCTTCTGCATATTGATTGACTCATGATTTATGAATTCCAGCATAAATCTTTTTTCTATCCATTCATAAGCCAAGCACTGCTAGTTGGTTCCTTAGACACAAAACTCCTAAAACATATGAGAACCTGCTGGAGGTTTAGAAAACTTGCTCGTTTTTTTTTTGTTTTGTTTTGTTTTGTTTTGTTTTTAATGTATTGTATCCCATCAGGGCAGCACTCAATTTTTCAAGCTGAAACCTTTGGAGTTGTTGGCGTCTCCTCAACATAAATCTACCCCAGGTAATCTTTCAGTTAAACTACCAGAACTCTTTCATGTTAATTTCTCTACTATTATTTTCTCCTTTTTCTTGCTTATCTACTACCTGCCTAGAATTCAGCCCAAACAAATCTGATCTGTATGTCAGTGTACACTGGTTCCTAAAGTAACAAAACGACAAAGGCCAAACTATTTCATGGTTATGGTCTTGATTTCCACAATTTTTGTTTGCCCTTCTTCATTCACAAATGACATAATTAAAGATACACTTACCATGCATATAACTCACACACTTAAGTCTTACTGTCTCCCTCCCCACAAGCTTTTCCTTCTACATTTCTTCTTAATTACCCCTGCTCACTTCCATGCCCACTCTTTACACTCCCACCCGAGCCAAGGGCCTCACACATGCAAGGCAAGTGCTGTGCCACTATGCAGAGCTGTGTCTCCAGTTCTAACAGCCCTTTTTAAAATTTTAAAAATTTACCTTTGTGTGTTCATGTGTGTGAGTGTGTGTGGTGTCACAGTGCATGTGTGGAGGTCAGAGGACAACTTTTGGGAGTAGGTTTTCACCTTCCACCTTGAGGAAGGGTTTCTCGTTTCTGCCTTCTCAGTTTTCAGAGGATGCTCCTGTCTGCCTCCCATCTCACAGTAGGCGTGCTGGAATTACAGGTGCGTGTCACGGTACCTAGCTTTTCGTATGAGTTCTCAGACTAAACTCAGGTTGTCATGTTGTACAAAGTAAGCACTTTTACCCACTGACCCATCTTGCCTGTCCTAACCCCTTCTTTAGAGTTCTTGGACAGCCAGATGGTTCAGTGGATAAAAGTTCTTGCTGCTTAAGTGCAAACACTTGAGTGTGATCCTGGGAACCATGTAAAATAGGAAGGAAGACATATTATGCTTACACATTTGAGCAAAAATCACCTACATGGATGTTCACTATAGAACTTGTTTAAGTGTGGTGTGTAGAAATGTCATAACACTATGTAACTATAAAAAAGAATAAGAGAGGTTTATGTGTATTGGTTACTTAAAAAAATAGAAACAGGGTCTTGCTGTATAGCCTAGGTTAGCCTCAAACTCACAATCTTCTTGCCTCAGTTCCTGAGAGTAGGGATTACAGGACTATGCCATCACACTGGCTCACAAGATAATTTGTCAAGTGGTAAAGAAACAGAGCAATGTGCACGATATGTTGACATTATGGTTTTGTTTTTCTAAATCTTTCCTTTCAGAACTATTCAGAATCCAACTTCAGCTCTAGCCAGTGCTGGACAGCAACCTCTTAGAGTCTGATCTGAACGTCAATGCACATTGACTCTTAAAGGGATAAAATGATAAAGGACAAACTATTTCATGGTTACAGTCTGATTTCCACAATTCTTGTTTTGTTTGTCCAGCTGCAGCTAAAGAGGAAGCCCAGAGCTGCTGTTGTTGTAGTTGTTGTGTTTCTTCTTCCTCTTTCTCCTCCCGCTCCTCTTCTCCTTTTCTTTTTTCGGTTGTTGTTGGATTTTTGAGGTAGCAACTCGTATAGTCCAGGCTCCAAATCTGCTATGTAGCTGAGTCACTTTACAGTAATGTGACACTCAACTCTGCATATTCAGTGCTTGGGATCAAACAGGGCTTTAAGCGTAATAGGCAAGAATTCCACCAACTGAGCCAGTATCCTAGCCCTAATATTTTTTTAAGAGAATATACTCTATGCTTATACAGGAATTACAAAGCCTTAAGAATAATGCAGAAAAAACAAACAAATGCCTTTGGGAGAAGAATAGTGGGACCTGGGATCTGTCTTGGAAGACATTCTCTCTTTTTTTTTTTTTTGTCATTTTTGTTGTTTTAAGACAAAATCTTTTATAGCCTACACTGGCCTCAAACTTGTTATGCAGCTGAGGATGACCTTGAATTTCTGATCCTTCTGCCTTCACTTAACACATGCTGAGATCACAGGCATGCACCACTATGCCCAATTTTGAATATGCAATTGTATCTTTTAAATGTAATGCCATATACACATAAATAGAGTTAAATAAATGAAACTTATGCTAATAAAATTCCAGTTGATTTTATAAAACTGTATAGTTATGAATTATAATACCTTAAGTATTTATATTTATCATTTCTTTGTGCTGGGAACCTTTGAATTCTAATCTTTTTATAAGACATACAATAAATTCTTATAAACCTTAATCTATTGTGCTGAAAAACATTAAAACTTACTTTTCTTATCTGGGAACCTATTATTCAGCCTCCTTAAGCCCCCCATCCTCTTGCTTTTCCTAGCAATATTCTATTTTCTACTTATCTGAAATCAGTTTACTTTAGTATTCTACTCCTGAGAATATGCAGCTTTTTTTTTCATACCTGGATTCTTTCATTTAACATAATGATAACAAACTTCTATAAAGGTTGCTGTTAATGATAGGGTGTCATTTTTGGGGGTGCTAAATAATAGTGCGTGGGTATGGTGTAGACTTACTATTATACTTTCTCTATTCAGTGGATACTTCAGGTGATTATATCCCATGTCTGTGTGCTGCAATAAACATGGCAGGGCAGGAATCTTTCTGATACAGTGATGCCATTTCCTTTGGATATGGATAGCCAGTAACGGGACAGCTAGCCAAGTGACAGTTCTAGTGTTACTTTTTGTTCTGTTTTTAGAATATTTATAGTGTTTTCTATAATGGGTAAAAAAAAACCATATTAGGAGATAGATTAATTACTTTGATTTGATCATTACACATTATGTGTGTGTATTAAATTATCACACCTTACTGCATAAATACATACAATTAAAGAGAATGTTAAAACTACAAAAGACCTGCCCCCACCCAGGGACAAGCTGGAAGCTGCTCACTCAGACAGTTATGCATTGATCATGAGGGGTCACGGCTGCTATGACGTCATGCATTAGGTGCGATGGGTGAACGTACAATCTGTGAGGGAGATGAGCGAGCATCCAGATAATCACAATAAAAAGAGTTACTTCTATCCAGTTTCTTTAGCAGCAGCTGAGTACAGACCTAGCACTGCCTTACAGGTTTTAGTAGAAGGGCAGGATAGGGATGTGCGACCAAAGCTTAATGTAGGCAGCATTAAGTGACGGTAGGAACAGTGGGCAGGCTGGCCTCTGGCCAAGCGATGACAATAAAGAGCTGTAAGTCAATAACTGACGGCATTAGAATTATACAAAATCATTTTGAAGAACAGTATATACGATGTAATAAAAATAAGACAAACAAAAAGGCTCCTCAGACTGAGTGATTAAGTGAATATTTTATATAGAAATTACTAGTAAACTAAAAATATTGCTGTAACCTGACTTTCCTTTATAAAATCGCCACACTCTGGAGATATAGGCACAAAGCCTCACCTAACCTAGAAACTATTTGCAACTGAGAGTTACTGAGAGAGGAAAAGTCAGTTTTCCCTGAGTCTATCAACCACACTCCAGGGTATGCTGGCCAACACTATACATACAGCATTTTTCTGTTATTGTTGTTGTTGTGTGTGTATGTTTTAAGACAGAGAAAGAACATGAAGTTGCATGGATAGGGAGTGGGGAGGTTCTGTGGTTGGAGGAGGGGAAGGAATGTGATCAAACTATATCATATGAAAAAAATTTAAATAAAATTTAATTAAAAATATTAAGTTCATATTTTACCAATTACTTAAGATAAAACATTTATGGCAACTGAGGATGAGGCAAAATCAGTGGCTTTTGTAATCATGCTAGAAAATGAAGTGGTAAAGCACTTATTATTGTGTAGTTGGTTTCTCCCAGTACTTTACAGTCTTACATGATTCTTATTGTATGGTAAGATGTAAGGAGGGTAATGGAATGTGTCACCTCTATGATGTCTTTTCATTTGGACGTCTTAAAGCATCTGTGAACATTTACTAATTCTAAATATCATGGCAGATACACCAATGAAGTGAACAGGGCAAGAAACAGTAAAACAGTTAAAAGCCAATTGATAAATCAACAGCAATCTGGAAAAGGACACATATTCCCACTCCTTTTACTTGAACTTGATCCTGAGATCTAGCTGCCTCTGCCTGCAAGGTGCTGAGTTTTACAGGTCTGCACAGTCCTGACCAGCCCTTTTTCTAGTTCTAATCTACAGGATAATCTATCCTTATCCTGTAATTTCTCTTTCTTAAAAAGTCTGTGTTATTTCTGATGTTAAGTAATATGACAAAATAGGGTTTGATAACAATAATATGAGTTTAAACAATGAATAAATAGAATTATCTTGTTTCAATAAAGATTCTAGAATAATTTGTTAGGATGGATTGAGAAAAGGCCTTAGTAAATTCTAGAGGCAAGAGAACCTGTAATTGTACATAGTTTCCTCACAATTCTATTTTCCTACATATATTTTAGTCCTCAATATTCCCTTTTATGTAGCTTCTTAATAAACATAATAGACTACTGAACACCAGTACGATAACCAAACCATAACTAGGAATGCAGTACAGTATCTTAAAAATATTACTTTTATTTGGCAACATAATCTTCTATTTATACAGGGAATTTAATTTATAATAAACACACAAAGCATTATCGTTATGCGTAACAAAAATTACTTTGCAAAAAAGCAGATTTAAGTATTCAGAACCAAAAAATTCAAACTCTCTTTAGAAACCTAACTCCAACATTTCATTAACAAGTTGCAGAGTGTGTTGGTACACACTTTTAATTCCAACACTTGGGAGACAGAAGCAGGTGGATCTCTGTGAGTGAGACCAGCCTAGTCTACAAAGTACATTCCAGGACATCCAGGACTACACAGTAAATTCTTGTTTAAAACAACAACAAAAACCAAGCAGCAACAACAACAAAAACCAAAACAAACAAAAGAAGCTGCTAATTTCTGACATTATTAGTTTTATTTGAAACAAGAATGACTAATTCCAAGCAGGATTTAGTAAGGATTGTGAATAAAATAATTGTAAATGATGCACCGTTAGTAGCCGCTAAACTTCAATTAGTGAAATCAATGTTTTTTTTTTTTTTCTTAAATGGCTTACCTGCGCATTGGCTTTCCTTCCATGCACCATGAAAAGTATCCTTCACCGTATTCTAAAGCCGTACCTTAAGCAAGAGAAAAGCAGTAACTTACTAAAAACTTTCTGATTTCTCCAGCAACTTTCATAATCATTTCACTCATTTCGTCTGTAATCAAGAATCTTGCATCCCGATATAATGTTTGTGCAGACGAACAATCATAACGGAAGGTAGTGCCTTTAAGATGACCATCATTAACTGAGTATGTTAAGTCGATTGATTATATGGAGGGTGAGGGAAAGTGTGAAAGTGGAAATGAAATGATAGCTAGTCGGTTTTGTCTCTGTTAGAAAAGCACCTGGAGAGTCTCAGTCTCTCTCTCTCTCTCTCTCTCTCTCTCTCTCTCTCTCTCTCTCTCTCTCTCTCTCTCTCTCAAACTTTGCCTTCAAGTGTATTTGCAAAGCAAACACTAGATACCCAGAGCAGTACTAATTTAACGAGTCGGATAGGAACACTGGATCTGAAGGTTAACTTGTTCTGAAGTGACAGGGGGGCAGGCCGAGGCATTTGCTTTTAGAAACAATTCCGTTTCCAACCAGCCCCGACAGCTTGAACAAGGGCAGGGAAAGTACAGCGCCAGACTAACGCTCTCCCAAGCAATAGTCTTACTTCCCGAAATACTGTCCACCACCGGGATCTCTCTGGCTTCCAAAGGTAAAATGGGAGGCATTAGTGCTCACTCCCTCAGAATCCCAAGTGAAGCTGTCCAGGATGCGGAGCCCTAGCGTCCCCAGACAGCACAGCACAGGTTTCCCCTGGCGGTAAGACACCGGCAAGTAGCGCAGTCTGGCGCCCCGCAAGGCCCGACCCAGGCGCCTCAATAGTCTCTTTTCGGCACAGACTGACAGGCGACCTACAAAGAGCTGCCCTAACCCCACTGGGCAGTTCGGCAAGTTGAGATCACAGATCTGCGGAGCGCGACCTGCCTGGAGCCCTGTTCTCCATCCCCTGCTCTAAGGCTCTGACTTACTGGCTTTGACACTTTTTTTCTCTGCGGCACCTTTCGCTGCCTCCTCCGCCCTCTCTGTCTCCACCTCTGGCGCCGCTAGCGCAGGGAGGATGCGGCTCCCGCAGCAATTTCCTTTCTCCGCACCCGCCCCTATCCAGAAGCCGGAAGTGGTCCTGTCCCTAAATCCTTCCCGCCAAACTGCCCTTGTTCGGGCAAGTGGTTCCGTTCTGGGTCCGGAAGTAGCTGTGCCGCTCGCTGAGTGTTTTCCAGTACTGGAACCGTTAGCGTGTGTCCGGATAATTTATTGATGTATTTAAAAACATCTTTCTTCTTCACCATCCCCTGACATGTTTCATAGCAAAAGCAATATAAAGATGGAACTAGTTGCCGGAAGCTAGGAATTTTGATTTGCTTGTAGCTGCTGGGTTTCCCCCACCCCCGCCTTTTTTTTTTTTTTTTTTTTTGATACAAATGTCCATGATTGTGGATTGAATTCTTACCACATGCACACAAGGAGTTGACTAGTTTCTATCAGTTCCCTACTATGTGCAAGTCTGAGGACGCTATCACAGGTACCTTACCCTCTAGTTTTTCCTCAGCACAGTTTCAAGATATTGGAGTTTAATCCAAGATTCTGATGAAGTCCTTTCTCCTTAATTTAGATGCTTCTTTTGTGAACTCACTTTAATCCTAAGCGGAAAAATGCTTTTTGTATTTTGTTCCAAAATTTTCCTCGATAATTGGTCGTCTTGTTTTTAAAATATTTTTAGAAAGCAACCAACGAAATAGTTAGAAAGTGAGGGTTAAAATTTTAAGTATATTAGTAAAAGACTGTTGTTGATTTGTTGAAAGCTATACTAGACTTAACTAATTTTTTAAACTGATCTTTACATGAAATCTACAGACGCTGCAGTTGTTTCTGAGAGGAAATATACCTTTTATTAATAAACTTGTAGTTGGAGATGATTGGTCTTCAATATTGAAGAAGGACTTATGACCATCATTCATATTTTGCTGATGGCACCAAAGCATTATATAACTTGCAAAAGGGCAAGGGCACCTGCAAAGCACCTTTTTGAAATACACAGCATGTCAGGGTTACAGCCTGGACTTATGTTGTTTGTTTTGCCAATCTGGTGGCTATCAAATGGATTGGATGTACATTTCTCTGATCAATTGAAACGTCATTTTATATGTGCAGCTGGCAGTAAGGTTTCTTTTGTGAGAATTGCCTAAGAGGCATCTTCAAAGTGACCCTTAGAGTCACCCAAAATATAAATTATAATTTTATAGCTATAAATTTCAATAACAAGGTATAAAAATCACTAAGCAATGCTAGTAACTAAAGATGGAATTTTAGTCTATGGCCAGGGAAAAAGTAATAGTTTCTATTCTTGACAATCTATGATTCATTCTTCAACCCACTGTAATCTGGCTAATGCTTCTACTTCTCTCTTCAAAGGGGAGCAGTTCAGTGTGAATCAGAGCTTCCTGTTTATGTCAAGACCTATCAAACTATACATAGAAATAAGCATAATCAAAACCTGGCATTTCCAATTGTTACAGAACTCCTACAATCCCACTAAGTCTTCATCTTTGGGGATCGTGAATTTCTAGTTGAAAATATACTTAAAAATTGGTTTTACAATATGTGAGACAGTGGTAACAATACTTTAGAGACCAATGAGCTTAACTTTTAGACTTTCAATTAGAAATAACATCTTGTTTGTCTGTCAGGTATGAACTACATAGATCCCAAGATTTAGGTGTAAACAAGACCCATGGGATTCTTGTTTTGTCAAGTACTCATTCTTGAGGAAATAGACACTGTAAAGATAAATAAAAAAGAAAGGTGAAGTGGGTACTTCTTGGCAGGCCCTGCCAAGGTATGCTACTAAGCAAACATGGCATGTGCAACAAAGTTAATGCAAGACGTTTATTGGGGGAGGGAGAGAGTGAAAGGCCATGTTGAAGTGGTGATGTGAAAGAGGAGGCAGGCAAGCAGTCAGACAGACAAACAGGCAGAGAGACAGAGAATAGGGAAGGGGAGCAAGAGACATGAAAGGCAAGAGAGGAAAGAAGAGGCAAGAGAGAAAAAGAGGAGGCAAAGAGAGGAAAGAGGAGGGAAAGAGATGAGAAAGAGGCAACGCCCTTTGTGTTGCCTATTCGCCGTTGGTCACTAATGAACGTGGTGTCAAAAAGGCACAAATTAATGCTTTGTAGCCTTTTCTTACCCTGGAGTTTGGTATCTTGGGTGTAGGAGCTGCATAAGTAACAGAAAATCTACCCTAGCTTGTGTATATGGGTGAATGTACTGCCCAACCCTGGAAATGTGGTTTCTTTTAACTGGTTCTTACTCATTTGGCAGGTGCTGACCAGCACCTCCAGAATGACACGTGGGAGCTAACAGGTGGCTTAGGGGTGTCCTTAATGATTTGGGAATTTGGTCTTTAGAAACATGGATGACTTAAATTTTCTAAGAGGTGTGTCAGGACACTGCATAGATGAATGTACATTTTGTAACAAGGCTATGAATAAATATTTAATAAGCTGCTTTGGAAAAAAGAGACAAGAGAAACAAGAGACAATAGAGGAAAGAAGAGGCAAAGAGAGAGCTGTACCTGGTGGCACTTTTAAGGGTTGTATATGTCACACAGCTGACGATGGAAAGGCACCTGGCAACAGGTGATGATGACGTAACTACAGCAGCAGAGGCAGGCTGCTGCTGTGGCGGGAACAGATAGACATTATAAAATTAAACCACAAATTACATGATTGTTTAGTTACAATAGTGGTATAACTGAAAATGACATACAGGATGCTAACAAAATAACTAATAGGGAACCCAAATCTGGTCTCAGTGATAGGGGAAGTATGGTTAGCAGCACTTAAGATACCTTCAACATTGTTTGACCCTGTAATTGATACCTTAGTCATATCCTTTTCTGCTATTGTGATGTATTAAAATATATTAAGAGGGTGGGCTCTGTTTTTCCAGCATGAGATGCAATGTTGTTTGGTCACTCCAACCAAAGATGAATGAGCTCAGCAAACTTTTCTTTTCTTTATAAAGTCCTTGGGCATAGATATTTTGTCATAACAACACAGAGAGCCCTATGATGGGGAAACAGAAGACCTGGGTCCTGGTGCTGATCTCATGATCTCAAGCAAACCCTTTATCATAACCTCAGTTTTCTTACCTATATGATGTTTCATGTTCTGAATGAAACATGTTCATGTTACAATGTTCTGAGTAGAGGGTTGTTTTTAGAGGTTGTGGATATAACTCAGTTTTTAAAGTGCTCACCTTGTATGCATGGAGTCTTGGGTTCAGCCCCCAGCAAAGTCCTATTGGAAGTTCTGAGGTTGTGCTGTGTAACAAAACTTTTCCTGGGGTGATGCAACACAGATGTCTACTCACCCTAGATAGGGAGCCCATTACAGACAATAGTACGGGTATCACCAAAGTCCAACTTGGTGAACCAATGAGTTTTATTGAAACTACTTACAGCATATGAGCAGGGGGTTACTTACAGGAGCAGAAATGACTCAAAGACAGCTGCATCACCAAGATCTACTCCAGCATGGGTGACAGCTCACAGGGCTGGGAACCTGGAGTACACTGCAGAGCCTGTGGGCAGCTCAACAGGATAGAGGGTTGGTGTAGGAGGTTCTTCTGTATTTGTGTCGCTTTCATCAGTTAATAAAGAAACTGCTTTGGGCCTGGTGATAGGGCAGAACTTAGGTAGGCAGGGAGACAGAACTGAATTCTGGGAGGAAGAAGGCAGAGTCAGAGAGAGCCAACATGGAGCCGCCAGGTCAGACTTGCTGAATCTTTCCTGGTAAGCCACGACCTCTTAGTGAACATAGATTAATAGAAATGGGTTAGATCAATATGTGAGAGTTAGCCAATAGGAGCTAGAGCTAATGGCCAAGCAATGTTTTAATTAATACAGTTTCTGTGTCATTATTTCAGGGGTAAGCTAGCTGGGTGGCCAGGACCAAAAGCAGGCCCTGTCTCGTTCAACAGAGGGTGTCCTTTCCAGGAGCCTCAGTTGGTCTAAATCTCTTCAAGGCATCTATCTGGTTCAAAACACTTCTTTTTTTGTAGCTTTTCTCTTCTGAGAGTCTTCTTTGTAACTTAGCTTGTCTAAATCTTCTTGGCATCTGGGCTCATGCAAGAGTCTTCTTTGCAGCTCAGTTTTCTTTTTTTTCCCCCTTCCTGAGGCAGGGAGGGGACTAGTGAATCTGGTAAGTTTCAGGGATGTCCTGAAGCTATTTTTGGGTTGTTTACTTTCCTGCTTGAGGAGCTTCCCTGTTGGATGGAATGTTTCAATCACTCATAAAACTGTTGCCCAACAGGTTACAATGAAACTTTAGTGGCCTCAAATTGGCATGACCAGGCTGGGTCATTATACCCAACAAAAGTCAGATGTATTTAGAATATACAAGTAGGGTAAGAAAATACAGATGCATTTCTTGAGTGGAAAAATATCTCTTTGACTGAAGGGACCAGTATCAGCTCAGGACATCCCAAGACAAAGTTCTCAGCACAAAGGAAATTTATTTGCCCTAGAGAGTCAAAAGGCCGGGAATAAGACAATAAGAGTTAGAAGATGAGGGAAGAGGGAACGGGAACAAGGAAGAGGGAGATAAAAGGATGGCTTCTGAATAAAGAGACAGACATGGCCTATAGAAGCATGGTTTATAAAGGTTAAAAAAAATAGGGAAACCCCTATATTAGAATGAGGTGTTTAATTTTAATTAAGTGTGTTAATTATGTGAGCCAAAGAGGGATTTTGATGGCTGGACTTCAATACTTTGACAGTTAGACCTTAGTAGTCAGCCCCAGGAGGAGGAAATGGTCAAATAAGGATATAAACCTTGATGGCTGGTTTTAGAAATGCAAATGGTTTAGCAAGACAGAGGGAATGGGGGAGAAGGGTGAGGCTGTCAGAGCCACGTTTGCCATGCTAGAGCTGGCCAGAGTCCCTTCATTGACCACAGCTGGATGTTTTTTTAAGGATTAGATAGCAGGGAGATGGGTCAGTGGGTAAAGTGCCCATGGTACAAGCATGGAGATCTAAGTTACTTGAATGGATACTTATTCTAGGTATGAATTTACCTTTCCTGGATGCAATGCTGCTGCCAAACCTCACCGTCTATCATAGTATTCCTCCTGGAATCACTTCTTCCCACGGAACTCATTTCAGAAAGAAGTGGAGCAGTGCACTCATATCGAATGGGGTAAAGATGGCATAGAAATTGTGGGGGTGACCAGCTGATAACTGGCACAGTTGAAGACCCATATCCTGAGATGGAGTTCCCCACTGAGGGCCAGGACCCAGAGGTGGGATACCCCCAGATAGAACCAAATAGGAATAACAGAGTGAAAGGAAAATAAAGAAAGGTCAGTGAAATGATTCCTAAAGATATTCTGCTATACTCATAGATTGGTGCCTAGCCCAGCTGTCATCAGAGAGGCTTCACCCCAGCAGCTGATGGAAGCAGATGCAGAGACCCACAGCCAATCATTAGGTGGAGCATGGGGAATCCTGAAACAGAGGAGGGAAGAAGGATTATAGAACCCAGGGGTGTCAAGGACACCACAAGAAAACCCACAGAATCAACTGACCTGGGCTCATAAGGGCTCACAGAGACTGAACCAACAATCAGAGAGCCTGCATGGGACTGACCTAGGCCATCTGTATATATATTACAGTTGTGTAGCTTGGTCTTCTTGAGAGACTCCTAGCAGTGAGGGCAGGGGACGTCTCAGACTCTGTTGCCTGTTTTTGGAACCTGTTTCTCCTGCTGGATTGCCTCATCCAATATTGGTGGAGGAGGGGGTGCCTGGTCTCATTGCAGCTTGATATAACTGTGACATCCATGGGATGCCCGCCTATATATGAAGAGAAACAGTGGAGGAGGAGTGGATGGTGTGCGTGTGTGTGTGTGTATGTGTGTGTGTGTGTGAAAGTGAGAAGCACTGGGAAGAGGGGAGGGAAGGGAAGCTTTGGTTGGGTTGTAAAAACAAGAAGATAAAAAAATACATTAACTTCATTGAGCATCATGTTATGTATGTATGTATGTATATATGTATTTTTGAGCCAGGGTTTCTTTGTATAACAGCCCTGGTGTCCTGGAACTTGCTCTGTAGACCAGGCTGGCTTCAAAATCACAGAGATCTGCCTGCCTCTGCCTGTCTCCTGAGTGCTGGGATTAAAGGTGTGTACCACATTATCTATCTATCTATCTATCTATCTATCTATCTATCTATCTATCTATCATCTATCCTTGTGTTTGTGCATATGTGTGTATATGTATATTTGCCTAAAGAGGTCAGAGGAGTGTCAGCTCCCTAAAGCTGGAGTTTGAGGGTGTAGTAAGCTGCCTGGTGTGGATGCCGGAACTGAACTGCGAGAGTGTGTGCTCTCAGCCAACCACTAAGACGTTTTTTTCAGCCTCAAACATTGGCTTTAAGAGGTATCCATCTTCAGCTCAAATGCCGAACCCTTCTGAACTATCACCTCCTCTTTAACGATTTCACTGTAGAAACAGAAATGATGTTTCCCTTCACACTTGACTTCAGAACAAAGACTTCCTGGTTTTCTCTCTGCCAAATCACGTGAACACATGTACTGCTTAACAAGTACGGTGGCAACTTCTCCGCAGGTTTTTCCTTCAGTTTTCCCCTGGCCATCCCCACCTCCAGGGCTGTTTTGAATTTTAAATTTCTGAATAAGAAAGAATCTAACACATCTAACTTCCAAGTTCCTTCTGCTTCTACCCAGTTGGCATTTGTGAGTTGTCAGGAGACAGTCAAGGTAACACTAACTTAATAAACTCCCCAAATAACTCGGAAATTAGGCAAGGTATTTAGTTGCTTTTTTAAAATAGGATTTATCCTCATATTTTCAAGAAGAAATTCATTTAAAGGCAAAAGAGGGGTCCAAAACGAGCCATCAACAAACATACTTTGTTTTTTATTACAGTTTAAAAATTGTTCAAGACAGACCTATTACAGAATATTTTTACAAAATAAAACATCTGCACGCCACCACGGAACGCAAATTTTCGTCACTCGGGGGAGAATTCCTCAAAGCTTCTCCCCCTCCGGCGTCCCGTGCCTTTGCATCCCTGACTTTCTCGCACAGCTGGAACCTAGGCGCTGGGTGAGGCGCGGCTGCGCAAAATGCGCCGTCGCCATGGTAACCGCGGAAGCCTGGGCCCTGGGAGAGGTGAGTAGGAGTCCAGGCGCTGAGGTCCTGGGTGGGCGATCGGGGGCGATGGGGCAAGATACACCCGCATCATCCCTATGTGTGGTAGGGACTGCCGGTGTGGGCGTCAACCAAGGCGTCCTCAGCCTGTGTCTCCCACGGGCTTGCACATCTTGTCCCGGCTTTGAGCATCCCGCAGCTGCAGAAGGGCAGCGCTGGAGGGCGGAAGGGAGAACTCAGGGAATCACTGTTCTCTTTTCACGTAACCTGGTTATAGCCCAAGGCTGGCCTTCTGTCTGTGGATCCTCAGGCCTTCCCTCTTGGTTGAATTTCTGGGTATTCAGAGCTGACTTCGTTGGGCGAGGACCCAGCTTCTCTGTGAGCTGGGACTTAGGAATCCTTAAGAGACAGTTATTATTATTATTATTATTATTATTATTATTATTATTATTATTATTTTCTTCTTTGAAGAAATAATTCAGTTGGCTAGAAAAGCCTTCGGGGTCGACTCCACTATATAACTTTGGGAGCCTCACCTGCCTCCCTACCCTTTGTTTGGAGGATTCCAGTCTCATCACTATTAAGCCTTGCCACCCTGATACTGAAGTATCATCCCTCTAAGAAAGCCCTTCTGGAACCTTCTCCCAATCTGTTGTTGCAGCACATCCTCTTTACAGTTAGAATAAGCTCAGCCTACAGCCCTTGCATCCTTTGTCTCTGCCGTTGCTGATTAGACTGTGGGCTGTCAACCACACTTGTGTAATTTCCTATTTTTGGTACTTTGCAGCCTCTAAATGTTCCCGCTGTGTAGTCAAGAAGTTTTTAGATCTTTCATAACCGTTTAGTAAGTCAGAGCAGGTTATAGCCTCACTCTAGAAAATTCAATTAAGTGAAGATGAAATAAATTAGCGACATTCTGACTTCATAGGCTCATTCTCCTCTCCCCTCTCTATGACTAAGCCTGTGTTTCATATTATTATGTATCTGGGCATAGAAAACATAATTTGTTTTGTCTCCTTAAGAATGAGATCTGGAAACTATGCCCTGTGGACCGATATCCATTTTGCAAATATTTTAGCCACAGCCATACCCATTTATTTGTGTGATACCTGTGATTGGTCCCCTGCAACAAAGGGAGTAACCACGTGGTACACAAACAGTCAACCACACAAGTCAAGTAATGTGTCATCTGACCCTTGACCCCTGCTTGGAAGGTACCATTTTCCTCAGGCTGTCGTTTCTGGTACCTTCTGCAACTCTGTGTCAGTTTCTTCTCCTTATCCCTCCTGTTTTAAGTCTTCTCCCTCCTCTGTCCTTCCCTGTTGTTTCCTGATTCTGCATCATGTTTATTATCATATCACAATCTAAAATGGCCTCGTTTACTTTTCTTGTTTCTTGCCCGTATCCATAAGTACCCTGATTGAAGGGAACTTGAAATGGAAGAAACTCAGTGGGCCCTGACTTAGATGAGGGACTAGTTAGAGCTGTCTAACTAGTGATATTGTGTTTGTGTTTTAACAAATAAAGCTTGCCTGAAGATCAGAGTGCTGAGCTAAGCCACTAGAGGTCAGGGAGTGGTGGTATACACCTTTAATCCGAGCACAAGGGAGATAAAGATAGGAGTAATACGGCTGGGTGGAGAGAGGAATATAAGGAAGGGACAGGAGCTCAAGGTAGTCTGAGGTTTGGTGGAGACAGATGCAGTCAGGAGATGCAGTCTGAGGACAAGATTGCCCCTCTAGTCAGCACTGGTAGAGGTAAAAGAACTCTCTAGTGCAGGTTGCTCTGCTTCTCTGATCGTCAGCATTAACCCTATATCTGACTCTAGGTTTTATTAGTAGTACCAATTAGAATTCATGCTACACTCATTAGTTTGAACTTTTGCAGTAATGGTATAATTGGCCATTCCTTTTTGCCTCTCCAATCTGATTTGTCTAATGCATACCAAGGCTTGTCAGATCAATTTTATTGAAATACACTTAGTTCCCAGCGCTGGCTCCTTCAGCAGTCACCTGCCAATTGCCTACAGAATCCAGTTCAGACTCCTCGCTGCAACTTTCGCCTGTCTCTATGCATGTACCGCATGCTCATTTTCAGTGGTTTTCACTAGGCTGGTTGATTTCTCTTTTTTCTCTTCTCTCTTTCTCTCTCTCTCTCTCTCTCTCTCTCTCTCTCTCAATTTGTTTTTTTGAGACAGCCCTGGATGTCCTGGAACTCGCTTTGTACACCAGGCTGTCTTCAAACTCATAGAGATCCACCTGCCTCTGCCTCCCAAGTGCTGTGATTAAAGGTGTGCACCACTACGGCCCCACTCAGTTTATTTATGAAAAGGCTTTGTGAGCTTTGCTCTGGTATGTTTTCTTGGGTTCTTCTCAGTAACACAGTCTTGCTCGTTCTCTATTGCCAAGAACCTTTTGGTAAACATCTTGAACCTTGTGATCAACCTAGCTTTGCTTTTCTTTCCTTCCACTTCCCCTCTTCTCTTCCCCTCCTCTTCTCTTCCCCTCCTCTTCTTTTTGATGCATAATAATAAAGAAGAGTAAAACAGTGACATTCTGCATTATAGGCCCAGTACCCTCCCTCCTCTCTATGCCTGTATAGTTTATGAAGTTTGTGTAATATATTCGTATACATGTGAGCAAAGAAAATATATTTGTTTTGTCTCAAGAATAGGATCAGAAAACTATGGCCTATGGGTCTTTATCTGTTTTGCAATTGTTTTATTTGCAAAAATAAAAGTCTTGTTTTTGCAATCTGCATGCCCACTCTCTCAATTCCTTGGGACTACAGGAATAGTCCACCATGCCGGCCCTCTCTTGTTTTAAAACGTGTTGTTTCTTAGTTACTTTTCTATGGCTGTGATGACGAAGGCAACTTATAAAAGAAAGCTCTTATGTGGGGCTTACAGTCTCAGAGGGTAACAGTTCATGACTACCATTTCCAGGAGTGTTGCAGCAGGCAGGTAGGCATACCGTTGGAGCAGTAGCTGAGAGCTCACATTTTGAGAAACTAATGTGAAACCAAGAGAGCCAAAAGGGAATGTCATAGGCTTTTGAAATCTCACAGCCTCAGTGACACATCTCTTCCAATAAGGTCACACTACTAAGTAGGTGTATCCTTCCCAAACACTAAGTTTGTCCTTCCCAAACAGCACCAAGTATTCAAATATACGAGCCTATGGGAGGGGTGGGGCGGGGGCACTCTCTTCCAAACCATCACTGAGTGTTAGTTGCATCTGCTTGCATGTTTAAAAAGTTAATTTACCTTTAATTGTTTTTGACTTAGCAAAGATACTGTCTGGTCTATATATGTCATTGAATTTGCTTTCTCAACAAAATAGTGTTGAGTCATGCACATTGTTATAGTCTTAGTTATTTAACACTAAGGGACAAATTAGCCAAGCTTGGTGTGTTTAAAATAGCACATAGGTTATCTCACAGTCTCTGCGTGTCGGGAATCTGGGTACAGTTTAACTAGATCCCTTCCTTCAGTGTCTCGCAGGAGGCTGCAGGCCAGGTCAAGTTCACCTAAGACAGGGCTGCTTTCAAACGCATTAAATGTTTTTTGTCAGAATTAAACTCTTTATAGGCTTCTTGGCTAAGGGCCTCTCTTCTGGTCAGCTGTTGCCAGAGTTTGCCCTCAGGCTCTTGAAAGGTGGCCCCCTCTGCTGTGTGAGCCAGGAAGAAAATATGAGCCACAGTCTATTGGGATCCATCACACCCTTAGGATACTATTCTTGCTGCTATGTCCCTTCGTTAGAAGCAATGTGCAGCCCATGCCGAACGGTGATGAAATTCACAAGGCATGGATATCTGGAGCAGGGTACTGTGAGCCACAGCAGAAGAATCTGGTCACATGATCTGGTCACATGGTGTACTGCTGTAACTCATCCTATTCAACTGCTATCTTTAGTTTTTTATTAAAAAAATAAAGTTATTTTTATTCAGATGTGTGTATGTGAGCCTGCATAAGTTTATATATGCCAGGTATATGCAGGAGTCCAGAGCAGACCTGGAACTAGAGTTAGAAGTGCTTGTGAGCCGCCATGTGGGTGCTGGGAACCAAACCTGGGGCTTCTGCAATAGCAATAAGCGCTCCTGCCTGCCGAGTCATCTCTCCCGTTCCTGGGCACGATGTTCCCCTTAAGGATTTTACTGTTCTGAGTACATAGTGATGTCATAACATTTGATGTGATGTCATAACATTTGGTGTGAGGGCATAATATTTGGTATGTATGGTGGACCATGGTACTCTTCCCTGAGTCATTTCTAGTTTGATATACATTCCATCAGAGTGAGCCCTGTTAAGATTTCCTTAATTGACTGGAATTAATTTTGTCCTCTCTAGAATCCCATAGAATTTCATGTTATGGCACTTACTGCTTGTCACTTTTTATAACATAGATTTTGTTCATGTCATATTTTTCTCCTGTGTGTACAGGAGATTGTTGAGAAAAGAAGACAAACTTGTTTCTTTAAAACTGGGCGTAGTAGCCCACACCTGTAATCCCAGCACCAAGGATGTAGAGGCAGGAGGATCACCGCAAATTCCAGGCCAGTCTGGTCTACAGAGCAAGTTTCAGGCCATCCAGGGCTACATGGCAAGACAAAACATCTCAAAACAAAACAAAACAAATGTGTTTTTAATTTATATAAACGTTTAAATAACGTTGATAAATTTTCAATAACTAATAAGTTAATAAATTCTGTTTGAATAGATTCTGTTTAAAAGCTAGTGCCTAATTTTTTTTAAGTCTTCGTAATTTGGCTCTAATGATCCAACTGTATTTCTTAGTTCTCCCTAACAAAAATCATTTTTAGGCAGATAAATTTATTTAACAATTCTCTTTTGATTTTTTTCCTAATGAATTTAGTTCATTTTGATCTGTTCCTATTGAATTTACTAATTATATTATATATTTAGTATTTTGTCATATACCGAGGCCACATGTTTACTCATTGTAGATTTTATTTTATTGATTAAATGGCTAAAGCAGCCTTTTTTTTTTGGTTTTGTTTTGTTTTTCGAGACAGGGTTTCTCTGTGATTTTGGTTCCTGTCCTGGAACTAGCTCTGTAGACCAGGCTGGTCTCGAACTCACAGAGATCCACCTGCCTCTGCCTCCAGAGTGCTGGGATTACAGGCGTGTGCCACCAACGCCCGGCTAAAGCAGCTTATTTTATGATCATAATTATTTTCAAGTACATATTTTTGTTACATTTATACTGTCAGTGAACTGATTAAAGATAAATAAGTAGCCTTTAATCTCAGCACTTGGGAAGAAAGTAGGTGGATCTGGAGTGTTCAAAGCCAGCTGGCTTACAGAGCAGGTTCAGGTCAGCCAGAACTGCATAGTGAGACTCTGTCTCAATAAATTAAAAAAGTAAATATATAAACACTGATATGTTTGAATTGCCTCCCCCCCCCCCTCAGTGCTAGGTATTGCTGGAGTGAATGGAGCCAGAAGGAGCTCTAGAATCAGAGGGTTCAGAAAAGTCAGTATTTTCCTCCCAGCAAAACTATGAAGAATTCCAAGAAGCAGATGAAACAGGCCCAGAGAACCCCCTCTTGAAGCCGGCTCTCACGGGGGATGTAGAAGGTTTGCAGAAGATTTTCGAGGATCCCGAACACCCTCACCATGAGCACGCTGTGCAATTGCTTCTGGAAGAAGACATTGTTGGGAGAAACCTGCTGTATGCAGCTTGCATGGCTGGGAAAAGTGATGTAATTAGAGCCTTGGCAAAGTATGGGGTGAATCTGAACGAGAAAACCGCCAGAGGTATTTCTTCTTTCGTCAGTATCACTTGTGACCACCCGAGGACGTGTCTCCCAGTCTTTGTGACTAGATAAGTTTGATGTGCCTGATTTATACTTTATATAACTATTTCAAGACATTTTTAATTTTGTAGTGAAAACAGTTAAATTAATTTTTTTTTATCAAGCCCAAACTTATTGGCCAGTTGTGTTTATGCCACGGATGAAAGATTGGTTATAACGTTAAAAAACAACAACAACAACTAGTGTAGTTCTCTACACTAAAAGATTAAGCAGTCAGGGTATCGTCAGTGGCTCAGTTGGTAGTGTGCACTTTCAGTATGCACAAGGCCACAGTGCACCTATTGGATTCAGCCCAGCATTGCGGAGTTGGTTACCTCCTTTCACCTTTGTGTGGGTTCTAGGGATTGAACTCAGGTCATTAGGATTGTGTAACAAGCCCCTTTACCTGGTGAAATATCTTATCAGCCCCTCATCACACACTAGAAGAGCCTCCAGAATTGAGCCCAAATAAGCCTTATTTTCTTTATAAATTAATCCTTTCATAATCATTATAATTTAAAGTTGACAGCTAAAAACTGGTTTTTATCTGATTTAAATATTACTACTTTTGTTTGGTATCCTTTTCTACTTGCAGGAAATATCTCTTTTCCATCTTTTAATTTATCATGTAGTCTATATGTTTTATTATCAGTAGGGTGAGTTTGTTGCAGGAAGCATATAGATGGGTATTGTTTCTTCTTTCTCTGTCTTTTTATCCACATCTTTTAGTTAGGGACTGCAAGTTACTTGCACTAAAGGTTATTATTAGTATGTAAACAATATATTCTTGTCATTTTGTTAGTTATTTTCTGTTTTTTGCATAGCCTTTGTTATTTTCTGTTATATTGTCTTTGAAGATTTGTATAGTTTTGAGGTTCATTTTTTTCTTTGTGTGTCTATGTGCTGGATAGCTTTATGTCAACTTGATATGCACTAAAGTCATCTGAGAGGAGGAAACCTCGATTAAGAAAATGCCTCCAAAACACCAGGCTGTAGGCAAGCCTGTAAGGCATTTTCTTAGTTGTGGGTGGTGCCATCCTGGGCTGGTGGTTCTGGGTTCTATAAGAAAGCAGGCTGAGAAAGCCATGAGGAACAAGCCAGTAAGCAGCACTCCTCCATGGCCTCTGCATCAGCTCCTGTCTCCAAGTTCCTGTCCTGTTTGAGTTCCTGTTCTGAATTCCTTCAATAATGAACAACAATATGAAAATGTAAGCCAAATAAACCTTTTCCTCCCCAAGTTGCTCTGGTCATGGTGTTTCATCACAGAGGCAGTGACCCTAACTAAGATAGCCTTAACTATTGCTAAGTTTTATATTTTCTCCTTTTAGAAAGGTTTATTTTTATTTTTCAGTGACTGTGTGTGTGTGTGTGTGTGTGTGTCTTTTTCTACATCTGTCTGTGTGTAGGTATGTGCACATGAGTGCAGTTGCCTGTGCATGCCAGAAGAGGGCACCAGATCCTCTGTAGTTGGAATTGCAAACAGTTGTGAGCTTCCTGTCCTGGATCCTGGAAACTAAATGAGGTTCCTGTACTAGCTCTTAGCCAGTAAACCAGCTCTCCAGCCTCCATTTCATTTTTTTTTTATGTTAGCCATTGCCTTTTTAGTTGTAGAAATGGTTGCTTTCTCTGTTCTTGCCTTTCATTATTTTAGTTCTTCGAGTTGAACTTATCTTTGGCACACTCTATAACTAGAAGCAGCCTTTTGTGTTTCAGGTCCTTATGTATCACTGAGAGCAACGTCATTCCCCAGTGCTGTGTCGGGATCAGGATGAGGTTTGAATGCCGTGGCAGTTGTGAGGTTCACAGAACAAAGCCTGTGCAAGGAGGAGACTGCTCTTCCTGCTTGTCTGATCTTTTGGCTCACTGTGACCTCCAGTGCTGGTTAGTGTTTCAGGATCTCGATACAAGCTAGGATCATCTGGGAAGGAGGAACTTCAAATAAGAAAGTATCTCCATCAGATTGGTCTGTCAGCAAGACAGCAAGGCGTTTTTCTTGGTAATTATATGGGAGGGCCCAGCCCACTGTAGGTGTTGCTCACACGAGGGTGGTGGTCTTGGGTTGTATAAAAAGGCAAGCTATGGAGACCAAACCAGTAAGCAGCACTCCTTGAGGTCTCTGCTTTAGTTCCTTTCTCTAGGTTCCTGCCTTGCTCGAGTTTCTGTCTTGTCTTCCTTCATAATGGACTGTGAGCTTTAGGCTGTAAGATGAAATAAACCGGTTCCTCAGCAAGTGGCTCTTGGTCATGGTGTTTACCACAGCAGCGGAAAGAAAGCTAGGGTGCTACTTCTTATGCGCCTCTGTTCTTTCATCCTTAGAATCCTTCTCTTTCTTTCTGTGGGGTTTCCAATCCTCCGTCTGTATCCTCCTTTTTGGAATCTAAAGCTCATTGCCAGTCCAATTCTATTTTCACTTCCTTCCTTTTTTCTTTATTTTATTCTTTTCTTTCATTCTTTCTTCCTTCATTTTTTCTTTCTTTGTTTCTTCTTTCTCTCTCTACTTTCTTCCCTTCCTTCCTCCTTTCTTTTCTTTCTTTTCTCTGTCTTTCGGTCTCTTTCTGACCTACCTTTCTTTCTCCTTTCTTTCTTTCTTTCTTTCTTTCTTTCTTTCTTTCTTTCTTTCTTTCTTTCTTTCTTTCTTTCTTTCTTTCTAAGATCTCACTATGTAGCCCTGCCTGATATGTATACAGAACTGCTCTCAGACTCACAGAGATCCATATGCTTCTAACTCTCAAGTGCAGGGATTAGAAAAACATGCACCAGGTAAAAGATCCAATTCTTATCTGAATGTTTTCTGGAATCCTACTTTAAAAATTTATTTTACATTTTGTGTGTGTGTGTGCGCGCACACACATGCATGCAAGCACTATGGTGCACGTATGGAGGTCAGAGGACAATTTCTAGGCATCTGTTCTACTATATGAATTCTGTGGATTAAACTCAGGTTGTCAGACTGAGTTAGGCGGCAAGCACTTTTGATCACTGAGCCAGGTTGCTGGGCCCAAAATAATGTTAGAGGATTTTCTTCTCTTGGAATAGTGATGCTGTTAATGTACTGCAAAGTGTTTTTTTTTTTTTTTTTTTTTTTAAATAGACTATTTCCAGCAAAGGATTAAAAACATTGAATATTCTTTGGTAAAAAGCTTGTTTAAAACAGTTTTATTTTAAACTGATTATATTAAAATATACAACCCCCCTTCACACCTACTTTTCAGTTGTCACAATGAATTTAATGAGTAGATGACACCTTGAATTATTTCAGCTTTGAGAAGATCCAGATTTTAGTTTTTTTGAGGTCCAGATTATCTCCTACGTGGACTGGCTTCTTGGTCATACTTGCAGTGCCTTATCTGTAGAGAGTGTCTTTCTCTCAGTGAATCAGAAACCCTGGACCATTCAGCTAATGGAAGATTTCCACCTTCAGACTGAAGGCAGGAATGGTAAGGGTGGTATCTGGTAGTCTGCGGTCTGAGTATGTCCCCTGCAAAAGTCATGTGCTGGAAATGGATGCCATTGTGGGAGCGCTGGGAAGCGAGTCCTTGTGAGAATCTCTCACAGATGGACAGTGGACTAAGGGCTTGGAGAGCATCTCTCTGCTTTCCACCGTGTGGGGACTCAGCAAGGTCCACACCAACACTCACACCTTCACATTGTGAGAGATTCTGTGTTAATTTTATAATGGATTAAGATTGTCAAGAATAAAGACACGAGACAATGCTCCAGCCAGGCTCTGGCTCTTAAGAGTTCTTAAATACTTTTCTTATTGTGATGTTAAAAACTTGGGGATGTACTACCCGCATGGTCTTGGGAAAGTGCAGACTTGCTGGCCTTTACTTTCCATTATATACTATAAAGAGGCGAATACCTCCCTCCTAGGGCCACTGCAGTGATTAAATTAAGGACATACAAAGTCCTTTTGGAAGAGCTTCAACACACTAATTCTTGCTCAGCTCTTTTTGCCTCTCTTTGGCTATTTAAGGGAGTCATAAGTCTATTCTTAGGGATAAGTGTAGTGAACTGTTACAATTCATATTGACTCAAGTTCTCTTTTGAAATTCCTCATATCAGAAGCATGGCTCAGTCACCCTGGGTACCAGGTCTACACTACATCCAAAGGACTCAGGCCTATGGCCAGAGATAAGAATTTAATAACACCTCCTCTACCAGCAGTGTGTGTGCATGTGTGTGTGTGAGTGCATGTGTGTGCACACACCATACCTGCATTCAAGAGTGTGTGTGTATGTGTGTATTTGTGTGTGTATTTCTTTAAATGAGTCACTTTGGAATTTGTTACAGATTTAAAGTTACAATCCATTCCCTTATACTTGTCACCAGTTGGCACATTTTCTGCTTTGAGTGACCTGTGAACAAAGCTGACTCTCTTTCTCTTAGCAGGGTCTGTAAGTAAAAGCATTTTCCTTTCCCTGGTAATGGTATAGTGTTCGCAGCTTCCGACAAACCAGAGGCTACCTAAAGCCAGAACATTCTTGGATGCTTCGAGAACAAAAGGGTTGGGTTCTTAAGACAAGTGTTGGCCAAGTAGTCTCTGGATATGGGCCAAATGAGAGCCCCCAGGTCACCCACCAGTGTACATGTTTCCTGTGTGAAGGACCTTCTGGCTGTGCAAGGCATGGGGCTTCTGAAAGGCACGCTGTGAGCCCCTGACTCCCAAGATCTTTTAGTGAGGGCTGATAGAAGCTTTGGTGTTGGAACCTGAATTTAGATAACTTTTAATTGCATTCTAGAACCCAGGGCCTTGTGCATATTAGGGAAGCCGTGTTCCTAGCCCTGGCTGCCCAACTTACCTGGGGCATTTCAGGACAATAGAACAATGATCCTTGATTTTTAAACAAATCAGTGGGAAAAACTCTTGAAGGTGCACCCTGTGTTTCCCCCTTTACTGCACACCTCACTAAGTCCAGGAAATTGCTTTCTAGTTTGGCTAGATTTAATTCAAATTACACTGTCAGATTTAATTCAAAAGATGAATTTGCAAATCAAAGCATACACAGTGATAATGATTTCGATTAAGAGTAAAGCGAGGGTAATTAGAGTCTGAGGAAAGTTCCTTAAAATCGTATAGGCTGGCGGTTCCGAAGTGGGCGGCTGATAGGGAGATTGCCCTCTTCCTTAGCAGATGTGGAGGAGCTCAGGAGTCAGACTGCCCAGGTTGGTATCTTGCATCCATCATTTTCCTGGCCACGTTCCTTGAGGCAAGTTTCTGAGCATCTCTGAATTTTAGTTTTCTTGTCTGTAAGATGAGGATTATAATGATTCTGATGCTATAGGGTCTCTAAAATTCAATGAACACTTAGTGCCTGGCTCATAGTAACTGTTCAGTATTTGGCTACGTTTACAATCCACTACATAAAATCATCTAGAATAACAAACATACAGATGTACCCTGACTTGTGATGAAATCATGACCAGTTGAAAGGAGAGGGTTGCCATGTGACTGTGGCTTACTGGCAAGCTTCTCACCAGCGTCCGTCTCAGGGAGGAGAACCATGGCGTCTGCCTGTCTGCCCTTCTTCCCAGCATTCAGTTCTGTCTACTCCGCCTACCTAAGTTCTGCCCTATCAAAAGGCCAAGGCAGTTTCTTTATTTGACCAATAAAAGCAACACATAAACAGAAGGACCTCCTACACCAATGACCCAATGGACCCATTATAAAGTACGGTAAGCAGAAACTTAGCTAGCCTGGTTATCATAGTATAGCAACTCTGTATACCAGAGAACATGCTTGGGAGCTGGTTTATTCAGTGTTTACATGGTTGTCTGGGGTCTGCTGCTCACTGTTGCTGTCCAGCATCAGTGTATCAGAGTATTGGAACACATGTTATGGGCCTTGAAAAGGCTAAACAAATCTTCAAGTGCGCTCCCTACATAATGTGAATGCCTTTTCTACCACCATAAAGTTAAAAACTGCCAAGCCCTCCTAAATCTGTTTGACCTACCATCTCTACTCTGATAGGGTACACGCTCTTACACTGCGCTGCAGCCTGGGGCCGCCTGGAAACTTTGAAGGCCCTGGTGGAACTGGACGTCGATATAGACGCTTTGAACTTCCGTGGAGAGAAAGCTCGAGACGTGGCCGCTCGCTATTCTCAGACTGAGTGTGTTCATTTTCTGGACTGGGCAGGTAAGGAGCACATGTGATGTTCAGATGTTTGAGGCCATAGTATGAGATGACTGACATTTCTACCTTCCAACTAGATACTGTATTTTCTATTGTCAATCTACGAAGATTGCCTTCATTTTTCTTTTCTCTTTTTCTTTGCTCCTAACCACCTGCCCTCCCCCCCCCCCGCATGTGTCTTGTTGGTTTACCAACTTCTGACAATTTAAGCAATAAATTATACAATATATGTTCAAGGTTGTTCTCTGAAAGACCTAGGCAAAGTACACTATTACCTAAACGTTTAAATATTTAAATGTTTAAATAATATATTTATAATCAGTAATATATTTGACCCCCCAGAGAAAAAGTTGTTATTGAAAATTTAAAAAAATACATTTTCTTAGGAAAAGTTAACTTATGGTGTTAGTAACCCAAATCCCAATTACCCTATTGCACAGGAGGACTTCTGAGACCTGTTATTTTCTCAATTTGGCCCCTGGTTACATGGATATTTTGTTTATGGAAATTCATTGAGATGTGCACTTAAAAAATTTTCATGCCTTTTATGCATTTTCTATTTCAACAAAGTCCAAAAATCTATATGCTACCTTGAATTTTGCTCACAGTTTGCTCTATTATTCTCCAGATCTGTTAACCACAGCTTGGAGAGCCTTTAGGAAGACATACCTGTGTAACTTGCTGTGTGCCTATAGACTTCAAGTTATTTTGTACGGCTATCTGCATGCACGAGCTTAGCGAGCATTGATGGGATGCCCGCTACTGAATGTGCTAATATGGTTGTTTCTGCCATCTGGACAATCATCTAGAAGGCATCTAGCAATTATATAACAGTATCAGAAGGATGTGAGCATCAAGAGAAAGGTTAAAGGGAAAAACTGGCAGGAAAGGCAGTCCCTGCCCTGAGATAGAACAGGAAGCCAACTTGTTTGAGTTCAACTTGACCTTGCCAGATGAATGGGATTTGAATACATAGTAGCAGAGCTAAGAGCATAAGTCAAATGTTAGGTCTGGGAATGAAAGTAATAAGATTGCCTTACTGGAGCCCATGCCATAGCTTCCATAGGTAATCTAGAGTGCAGGTGGAAAGGGTAAGCACTTGGTCCCTAGAGGATGCTTGGGTATGAATCCTATGTGAGCGTGAGCAGAGTCCTCCAATTCTTTGTACCCAAGTTCCCTTCTCTGGAAGGAGGGGCCGGTGATGGATCCTTCCGTTTGAGACTTGTGAAAACTAAATGGTGCAGTGTAAATCACATAGCAGCTACCTGTCATGATGAAAACAAAATCTTCAGGCTGGAAAAAAATGTTGCTGCTATAATAGCCACCAGATTATAACTTTTTTTTCAGATTATAACTTTTATGTTAAGGTGTTTTCATTTTATTATGGGAGCCACATTAGTAAGTGTGGACTATTTTGCAGTTGAATGGAAATCCAGACTTGTCTGAAAAATTTTCAGTAAAGGCTATGGCAAAAAAAACCCCCAAAACCAAAAAACTACACCAACTTCCAAAAAAAAAAAAAAAACCCTTTTCATCCTCAGATAATTCTGGAAATAGAGCTTTTGTACTCTTCTGTACTTGACTGGGTTACATTTGCGTGCACTTAGATTTAGAATCCTTCAGCTCCTCTCCTTTTATTCTTCCTCTTTACTTTACGTTGTTGCTTAACTTTTTTAAGGGAAGAATGTTGGGACACCTGCTTCAGGAACTTGGTCATCATTGATGTTGTGGCCAGCAGTCTGCAGAGGATTTGTTCAATGTCATAGATGGATGGGCTCTCTAGGTCATTACCATGTTTCTCTAAAGAGGCTTGCTTTTTCATCTGAAAGAGCAAAACAAATGATTTTTGTATTATTTCAAAGTGAAATGATATTCTGAAAAAGCAAACTTAAACACTACTAAGATCTGCGTATCACATATTTACACGTCACCGCCAGCAAACACTGGCTAGTGTTTTCTAGGGTTAGAACATTTTGCCCAGAGAAATTAGGATGTTTTCCTTCAAGACATAGAGAAGTTGAGTTAGTTTTGACCTGCTGGCTTCCTCCCTGCTGGCTAGCCCTCACAGTATTGGAAGGTGCTGAACTTGCTGCCCTGGTCTTGCCCAGCTGTCAGCCCTGTGGACTGTAGCAATGACTGGCATGGCAAGCTGTGGCACGGACCTACTAGAGTAACCTGGTCTTTCTGATCGGATCTAAGCCTGCCTGCTCCACAGGAGGAAACACAGGGCTGGTGCTGCATATCTGGCCACGAACCCATGGGAGTGGAGCTCACAGGTCCCACTGGTGAATCTACTAATATTATTTTGCTAAGTAGGCATAGAATCAAACTGCAGTCTAAACTTGTATCTCTCTCCACTTAGATCAGTGCAACTCTCTGACTTCATCAGAGACATTTCTTTGTGCAGATAGTTCATGTGGAAACTTAAAACTGGTCAAAGTGCAGAAATAAATGACTGTGAATGCCCAGGCAGAAACATGACATCTGTATCACACCCCTTCCCATCAGGCATCATGGGGGCGGGGCGGGCAGAAAGCCTGAAAGAGCCAGAGGTCAGAGAGGATGAGAGCAAAACAGTATCTTCTGACCAGGACGGGAATTCTGCACCCATGAACTCAACAGCACCCATGACTGCTTGCACGAGATCCTCACAAGAGCAGGGCAATGCACATCCTAGCATGGCATGGGGAAAGGCTCACAAGCCCTCACCCCTCCATAAGGAACTATGGACAGCCAACAACTTCAGGGGAGGGGGGGGAGCTAGTTTTCTTTAAGTGCGTGGTTCCTGGCAGGCTGACCTGAGTAAAATCACTCCGTGGTACCTGGAACATAAAATGAGTCCTTAAGGTTGTTGTTAGGAGTTGGGGACAGAACTCAGTGAGCTGTAGAGAACTTCCTAGGTTGTAGGAGGCCCTGGGTTTAATCCCAGAACCAAATAAATAGAAGAAAAGTGGTGTAGGACAATTCTATATTCTGTCAATTATATTTTAAACAAACACTGATTGGCTGATAGCCAGGCTGGAAGTATAGGTGGGAAAACCAGACAGGAAGTAGAGGTGGGACAATGAGAACAGGAGTATTCTGAGAAGAAGGAAGCTCTTTCCTCAGTCCTGCCCAGACCACAGAAGAAGCAAGATGTGACCTGCTGAAAAAGGTACTGAGCCATGTGGCTAATATAGATAAGAAAAATGAGTTAATATAGGTTATAAGAGCTAATACGAAGCCTGGGGTAATGGGCCAATCAGTTTATATCCTAATGTAGACTTCTTGTGATTCTTTGGGGCTAAACATCTGTGGGAACTGGGCAGGACAGAAACCCCAACAAGCAACCACTCCTGTTACAGAAAAGTATTTTCCTTTACTAAGAAAGATCACTGCATAATACAGTAATATTTTAAGAAAACATATATTTAGGTCACTCTGAAGGTCAAGGAAGAATGTTCTTGATTGTCTTGAATTATAGTGCCATCTATTGGCAAAATTGGGAATGAAGCCCCATTTCCCACTAAATCCTAACATTTAGAAATCAGTTTACAGCTCATTCCATTGGGAAGTTCATGCCAACTTTTGTAGTGAGTGAGCTTTGATAGACTCGCAGGTTCTCTAAGAGACCCCCTTATTTCAGATCATTTTATGAGGAGGCTGAGAAAGAATACGTGACTTACCGAAGGACAGACAGGTAACCTCATTCCCTACAGCCCTACCTACCACATCTCGGTCTTTTGGTGTGGTTTGGTCACTTGAAAGAAGGAGCTGGTGGAGATAATTTTAAGGACCTTCCGATTAAACACACCTCTGTGGAACGCACAAGTGTGTGCAGGGCACCGTCAGATAATGGAAGTGGGGCAGGCGAGTGGGGAGCAGGGAAGGTTAACTTCAGAGAATTGCATAACCTTGTGGCCATGCACCCTTTGAGATGCCACGACTCCTCCCATCTGCATGGCAAATTCACCTTTCTTTGGTGTCTCGTCCATTTCATCCATAGATAATGCACAGATAAAACAAACAGGATTAAGAGGAGAGCTTGCACTAAGATGTACGCGAGGCGTAAAGAACTCTGGATTAGGTCCACGTTAGCAAAGTTGCAGCAGAATTTGTCCAGAGGGTAAGGTAGACAGCGGGATGGGGGAGCCTTAGCTTTCAGGGAGTGCACTTCCTCCGGAAAAATCTCCCATCCGACCTTCGTCCAGATCGTCCCATCACAAATGCAGCCGCTCTCTCGGAAGAAACCGAAGAACAGCAGAGGAGAAAGCACAGATCGGCTTTGGGTAGACATCTTTTTGTCTTAAATGAGAAGAAAATCTTGAGCTGAAAAATTGGTCAGAAGACGCTAGTTAATTTGGTGCTTCTGTCGCTTCTGTCGAGGCCTTTCAGATAACCCTGCTAAGGCAGCCCAGCACACCTAGCAAAATACACAGTGACGATCATTGTTACATCATCAGTCATAGTGACTCAGGGGTAACTTCAATGACTTCATTTAAGAAAATGCCCTGGGGTGAAGAGTTGTACCCAGCTCATCATCCTAGGTTTCTTGAAAACGGACAATCTGCTAATGTTTTTGCCAGGGAATGTACTTAGCAATAGGCATGCAATCAAAATAATAAACCTCATGAAAACAAAGGCAGTGAGGGCTTGCTATGGAACAGCAGGAAGATTGGCTGCTTTGGACCCTGCTGTCGTTTGGAAAACAGAACGAGAGGGAAAGCTTGAAAGTTTAGATGAAGATGTTTCCAGGCAAAAGGTTGAAGGTGTGGCTGGTCTTTTTCTTGCTGTCTGTGGTAAAATGTGGGGGGGGAGTGATAAATTACTGGAAGAACTGTCAAGCAAAAGGGGAGCAGAGCTTGGCAGTGTGGGGATGCAGCACACACAGACCACAGGACAAGCTCCTGTGGTTTGAGGTGTTCCCGCAAAGCCCCTGTGCCCAAAGGCATATCACTGGAGACTGTGAGATGTGGGACCTAGTGGGAGGTCTGGTCACTGGAGATGGACCCTTGAAGTGACTGGTGGGATCTCAGTCCCTTCTGTCCTTTGTGTTTGCTCTTGACTACAAGGTCTTGGTTCTCATACACTCCCTGTGATAATGCTACCATGTCGTAGGCCCAAAGGCAACAGGAATAACCACCTAGAGACAGAAACCTGAAACTCGAGCCAATAAACCTTTCCTCTTTATGAGTTTATTATTTCAGTCATTTTATTATAGTGACAGAAGTCTATTAAGAGCATAGGTACTAAATATCAAGAGAGTCTCCATCAAGAAAATAAGCTGTGGAGGGAAAAACATGGATAAGGATGGACATCTTTTTGCTACTGAATTGCTGGGGAGCATGTATCACGCATACTCCCAGCCATCTCTGCATAAGTCAGGATGGAAATTAAATTATCCACAAAGGATCAGGAGGAGCCCCTTTCTGACTAGATCAATCTCTATGATATGTAGGGAGTCTTACAAGGATTTTAAGAGGGTTACATAGATAGAAATACCATTTTCAACCAAGGGACAGAGAGAATTAAAATAAAAAGAAGAGTACTGGTCTACCAAAAATTTCTAGGCACAAACAGATTGATAAAGCTATTCAACTGCTAGCACACACTTTCTCTTTTCTTCCTCCCTCCCTTCCGTCATTTCTCCTCCTCCTCTTCCACCTCCTCCTCAATTAGGGTCTTACTATGAGGTCCAGGCTGTCCTGGAACTCTGTAATCCAGCGTGGCTTTGAAACCACAGATCTTTCAGTCTCAGCCTTTTAAGTTTTGGAATTATAGCTTTGAATCTACCAGGTCAGGTGACATGATATAATTCATGATAAGGGAGAGATGATTCAGTGGGTAGATCCTTGGGTCCAGAGGGTAAAGAGACAGGCCTACAGTAGTAGATAGAAAGTTATCTCCAGGTCTGAAGCCAAGTGGAATCTGTATGCTATATTTTGACATCATTCTGAGTGGCAATGTCTATGACTGTGTTCTGTGCTTGTGCCACCATTATAGTCTGGAAGAAGATAAACTGTTTCTGGCTCACCAGGTTCATGGATAGAGAGGAATTTTGGCCCAGGACGGATCACATAGAGTCTCACCCAAACCTTACGCACATGCTTGAGAGTTTGAGGTTTGAAATTTCTGAGTTGTGATGATTTAGATGAGAATTCAAGTTTGAGTTGATGTGGTCATACGTTTGGGGGGTATTGGGATGGGTAAATGTGTTTTGCCTGTGAGATGCATGTGAATTGTAAGTGGATGAAAAAGAAGGCTGAATAATGGCTACCAAACAACTGGATTCAGATCCCTGAAACATGTGACTGCTGAATCATATAGCAAAAGAGACGTTGCAGATCCTTGGAGTCCTTGATTAGGAAGATTATCCAGGTTGGGCCCACATGTAATTTGTGTCTTTATAAGCTAGGGACAGAGGGGGAATTGGCACAGAAGAAAAGGTAGCTTGATGATAGAAACAAAGATCAGAAAGATGTATTTGAAGATGGGGGAAGGGCCACAAGCCGAGGAATACGGGCGGCTCGGTGGAAGTTAAAGGCAAGGATCAGTGTCTCTGCTCAGAGCCTGCAGGTCAGCAGAACTGGACTCAGTTGTTCGACCTCTGGAACTGTGAGAGTATGAATTTGAACTGTCTTAGCCCACCTGATTTCTGGGTACTTGATACAGCAGCCACAGAAAACTATTTTATCACGCAGAATGTAATTTGGGACTAATCTACAATTTCTAGCATTCCGTAATTCTGTGTAAGAATATGGTAAGTCCTTTTATTTATTTCAGGCCCTTAATTCTCTCAGATTAGTATACTTTAAAGCAGATCTTGTGATGTGTGTGTGTGTGTATGTGTGTGTTAAAGCTCAAGAAAGTGACAATCTGTCTGTTGGAAATACTTTTCTCTTGTTGCTCTTTTCTCCAGAATGAACATTTAAACAAATATGACAATTTGGGACCCGGTATCATGTTTTAGATTTCTTTGGGTCTTCAAATATCCTATTGTAATTCCAGGGACACACTGAGTGCTCTGAAGTGATGTGTCCCTGAGTGCTGGTTTTCTGAATCCTCAAAGACAGTGCCGGTGGACCTTCTACACAAACCGCCTGTGTGGTGGCTGCACAGTCAGGATGGCTTGTCCTTTGTTTTTGTTTGTTTGTGTTTTTTTTTTTTTGCCTTGTTTTACATTTTTCCTGTCCTGTTCTTTCAGATGCAAGGCTGGTTCTGAAAAAGTTTATCACAAAGTCCTCTCTCATCATTACTGAACCAGAAAAGGGACCAGGGAAACTCCTCAAGGAAGACAAGGTACTATGTTGTGATTATTACCTATACTGATGTTCTGGAGGTAGACGGTTCTCCTTAATGCTCCTCTCCTTCCTCCTACTCCTTCCTTTCCCTTCTTCCTTCCCTCCTCTCCCTTCTTTAGGAAGCTTCTGATAAGAGAAGAGATGATACAAAGTAAATGAGGTTGATGTACATAATATCACACCTGACCACATGGGTGCATATTAGAATGTTGTATTGAGTGAAGATTTGGAAAAACAAACAACAAACAAACCCACTAAAACTTGCAAAGGTTTTTAGAAAGCTAACCCCCCCCCCAAAGCATATTGTCAGGGATACCAATTTTAACAGTCAAACTACGAAGGGAGAAGTACGGCTTGTACTTCTCTGGGGAAGGGAGGTGAGGAGAACTGGGAGATGTTAATTTTCTATTCTTCTGTTGGAGAACTGTGCTCCTCTGATATTCAATTCTATATTTCACTTCAAAGCTTAAGACATACATGATACACAATCCCAGAGAACCTAGACAACAATGAGGACCCTAAGAGAGACATACATAGATCTAATTTACATGGGAAGTAGAAAAAGGCAAGATCTCCTGAGTAAATTGGGAGCATGGGGACCTTGGGAGAGGGTTAAAGAGGAGGGGAGAGGCAGGGAAGGGAGCAGAGAAAAATGTAGAGATCAATAAAATTAAAAAAGACATACATAATACACTTTTCTATGTATGTATATGTATATAATGCATGTATCAAATCTTTCATAATGAGAAAAAAGTAAAAAAAAATTGGTTTGGATATACATTAAAATTGTACTCAATAAGCTGGGCATAGTGGCAGCCTGTATTCCAACATTTGGGAAGCTGAGGCAGGAGGATTGCCTTGAGTTCTGGGCAAGACTGGCTGCACTCTGAGAACCAGGCCAAGGAGGGCTATATAATAAGACCCTGTATCAAAAAAGTAAATAGTTTCAGGTATTAGAAATGTGTGCGGGCTTTAAATTGCTCTCTGTGTTTCTGTGTAGGAGACATGAGAATTTGTTTTGACATTATTTGGTGAAAATGACAGTTAGCTGTTGCTTAGTGGGCATCACCAAATCTCACTAAGGCATACATTGTACTTTATATCTTCATAAACTATTTTACAATACTTCTTGTGAAAGAAAGTACAGGAAGCATTTGATTGGATCAGGCATGAGGGCTGTTGAACCTTTAACTCATAGGATTCTCACTAGGAAGGAACAGTGCTTTGTCAACTGTGGTTAAAAAAAACCTTTAAATTTCAATAAAAAATGTACTATACACACAGAATTAATTAGGAAAAAGTGATCTTGAATGAACTCAGTTCCCTTCTCATTTCCAGTTTAATTGCCCTGAAGTCTGATAGTGATTTTGTGTTATTTTTATCATATTTCCTCTTGATTTTTATAAACACAGATAATAGAGGTCTGTAAAGGGCATCTATTGCTGTAAAGTGGGATCCTGCTATATAGATTACTATTAGTAGCTTGCTTTTTCCCTCTCTGGGTATCTTAAGGACACTTCCTTGAATCTGTCTCTTTGGCAAGCTTTCTTATCTACGGCTTATTATTTAGCACCATGAAAAGCACACATCAACAGCCTGTCAATTTTTATTTGTTATTATAAATATTACTGTAACAAACACTTTTCTATTTTTAATTTTGGTTGGCACATTCTGTCTGTATGTGTGAGGCACATGTGAGAATTGTCTTTAAGCAAACATCAGTAATGTGTGTGGGTGTGCTGTTTGGTAGAACTTTTTTGAACTTCCTCCTCTAGCACACTATTAAAAGGAAGTAAAATACCATTTTCACGGAGTTTCCAGTAGCTCATCCCACCTGACATTTCCCCAAAGCTTTATTTGTTTTTATTTTATGTGCATGAGTGTTTGTCAGCATGTATGTATGCGCACCATGAGTGTGCAGTACCTATAGAGGCCAGAAGAGGACGTAGGATCCCTTGGAACCGAAGCTATAGATGGTTGTGAACTGCCATGCGGGTACTGGGACCTCAACGCAGGTTCTCTGCAAGAACAGCAAGTTGTTCTCTTAACTGCTGAGCCATAGCTCCAGCCCTACTATCCACCTATTTTTTAACTTCTGCAAACACTTCTCTCATCAAGAGGGCTCAATAGAAACAGAGAATCAGGGAGAAAGGGTAGCTTGGTTTAAGGCTTCTCAATGCTCAGTGGTGAGTTTCATGGCTTCTCATTCTACTGGTTAGATAGTTCAGTAGTCAGAAGCCATATGCTGTTTCAATTTTAATTATTTAAAATTAAATATAATTCAAAATTTAGTTCTTCTGTCATACTAGCCAGACTTCAAATACTGAAGAGCTAAATATATCTAAGGGTTACTCTGTTGGATAAAGTTGATAGCACAGTCTTGGAGATACTCCAGTTTGTAAAGACAATATCACACTTATTTATTGTGTGCGTGCCTGTGTGCCTGTGTGTGTGAGTGCCAAGGTGTTGAGGTCAGAGGACAGCTGGGCAGATCTGTTCTCTTCTTCCACTGTGTAGGTTCCATGTATGGAACTCATGCCATCAGATTTGATAGAAGTGACTTTAGCCGCTAAGCTGTCCTGCTGATCCCAGAGGTACTAGTCTTATTTTTCAATACATAAGCGGAAGTCAATTCTCTATTTCTTTCCTAGAACACTATCCTCAACGCATGCCGTATGAAGAACGAGTGGTTGGAAACCCATCCAGAAGCTTCTATCAGTGAGCTTTTTGAGCAGAAACAGCAACTAGAGGAGATTATGACTCCCATCCTCACAAAAATGTCTACACCACGTAAGTTTTGGGCTTGAGTGTCAGGATATAGAATAATTCAGTTCAGTGTTGTTCTTTCTAATATCTATGATTTTAACTATCCTCATTCAACTAATAATAACTGAATTATTTTTGTAAGATATGCCTGATTCTAATCCTGATGTTGCATTTTTCAGTTGTTAAATTTTATATGTTTGTAGTATCTTTTTATGATTTATTTAATCTATTTTATGAGTGTTTTTGTTGCATGCATGTATGTGTACCTTCATGCATGCCTGGTGCCCTTGAAGATCAGAGAGTATCAGATCCCTCAGAACTGGAACTAAAGATGGTTGTGAACCACCATGTGGGTGCTGGGGACTGAACCCAGGTCCCCTGCAAAAGCATCCAGTCCTCTTAGCCACTGAATGATCTTCCCAGCCCCGCCTTTGAGTCTTTTGAAATAAAGTCTTACTGTGTGGCTCAGGTTGCCTGTGCCCACTGAGTACTTAGATCACAGGTACCACTTTGCCCAGCTTATGCCATTGATGCCCACTGAGTGCTTGGGTCACTGATGCCTCCTTTCCAAGCTTATGTCATTGATGCCCACTGAGTGCTTGGGTCACAGGTGCCATCTCCCCAACTAATGCCACAGATTTTGACCTGAGATTCTCACCCAGGAGAGGATGCTCTTCTGGGAGACAGCCTATCACAGTCTGGAAAAAACTTTCAGTATTATAATTCTGGTTTTGGTTGGGGAACACCATTGTGGCAATGATATTCTGAGACCAGAAGAAACGCACACATCAAATCTCATTGGCAGGTATATCTAAGATTTTAAAACGGCAGCATTATAGTTATGCAATTTTCATGAAACTTATCCCTGAAAGCACAAATCAGTGCTTCTCAGTATATTCAGAAAGTTGTATAATTATCACCATTTCTAGTTTTAGGCTTTTTGCTACCCCATAAGAAGTCTGACACTTTTGAACAGGTGCCTTCTATCCCTTCCCACCAAGCCCTGGCAATCATTGCTCTACTTTCTATCTTTATGGATTTGCTCGACAGAGGGTCTTGCTATGTAACCCTACCTGGATTGGAGCTTGTGGTGTCGACCAGGCTTACCTCAAACTTGCTATAATCCCCCTGCCTCATCCGGTCAAGTGGTGGATGTGATGTGAGACCCCAGCCCAGTTTAGATCTGGTTACTCTGAACTCTTCATAGAAAGAATCATAACAACACATTGCCCTTTGTGATTGGCTTCTGACCCTTGGCATAGTGCTTGTTTATTTATTTTGCAACATGTATTACCATTTAATATGGATAAATAACATTCCATTCTATAGATACTAATTTAATCCATTCACCAACCAGAGGACATTTTGGTTTCCACGCTTGGGTCAGTATACATAATGCTGATATGAACTGTGGGTATTTCCATATGCTTTTATTTTTTCTTTGGTATATAAACGGGTGTGGAATTTCTGGGTCAGAGGTGACTCTGTGTCTAGTCTTCTAGGGGGCTACTGTTTTCCATTCTCATCAACGGCACATGGCGATTCCAGTTTCTCCATGCCTTTGTTAACATGTATTATTGTCTTTAAAATATCTTAGACATACTCAGTGGGTATGACAGCATACGCTAACTTGAATTTCCCTGGTCACTATTAATTATAGACATCTTTTCATGGGCTTATTGGTCATTCATATGATTATGCTGGAGAACTATTCATTGTGTTTACTCAAAAATTTTAAATTGAAGTATCTTATTATAACAGTTCTTTATATATTCTGCATACAAGTCTATTATTGGAAATGACTCTGAGCTGGACATGGTGACAAATGCCACTGGGAAGGCCGAGGCAGGAGGATCACGAATTTGAGGTCACCTTAGGCTATTCACTACCCATTGTTGACAATACACTTTGTTCCTGTGTTCCCTGAGAGCTGAAGGAAGGATGGGTATGGAAGAAGAGCTGGGACTAGGAATATAAAGAAGGGGTCCATCTTGTTGGGCTCTCATTCAAGTCAATCACTGGAGAGACAACATTTTAAATGCCAAAAGAGACTTCGTGGAAGTTTCCAGAACTTCTCCTGAGACACACTTGGACAGCCCAGAATAATTAGGAAAAAGGCACAAATTGGCTAACTGCCCTCATCTGTGAGGGCATTTTCTTGAGTTAGCAAAAGGCTCTAAGTAGAATTATTCCCACCCTGTGACAGAAGGAAGAAACTGGCCACCCAGGCAGGCACATGCAAACTGCAGCTGAAGATGAAGGAGTGACATGAAATCCCGGTCCCCAGCCCCCAATAGGATGCGGGAGGCCCTTGTCCGGGTCACGGCTCAGTTAACAAACAGCTTTGCCACAACCTGAGCCAACGATGCCCTGTCCATTCAGTGTAATGTGTGGTGCTGTGAGGTAACAGAGCCCGGGGTTCTGCGGACAGCTGTCCACTCCTCTTGTGCCTTGATCCATGTAGTGAGATGGCGCTGTCTGACTGGGTCAGTGTGTCTTCATTTCCTTGGTTGTATCTTTTAAAGCCCCAAAGCTTAGTCTTTCAGTGTCGTAGCTGAGATACATTGCCTAGTCCAAGGTTATCAAGATGTAAACTAATGATTTTCTCTTGGAGTTTTATAGTTTTTGCATTTAGTCCTCTGATAAAGCTTGAGGTTCCTTCCTTCCTTCCTTCCTTCCTTCCTTCCTTCCTTCCTTCCTTCCTTCCTTCCTTCCTTCTTTCCTTCCTTCCTTTCTTTTTTCTTGTACATAGAATGGGTTGGAATTCAACTTCACTTTGTGTGTGTGTGTGTGTGTGTGTGTGTGTATGTGTGTGTGGCATTTATTACCTAAGCTTTTTGTGTTTGTCAAGATGGCTTGTAGATTTTAAGAGGTTGAGACAATTAGGCTAGTATAGGTGGTAGAGGGGCTCACCCTTGCCATCTATATAACTAATATATACTGAACAGGTGGCTGGCACTCTCCTAGGTACCTTGAAGGGAGAACAGAGTCTTTAGAGTGTCCCCCCCCCCCACCTCTTAAGCAGTTGCTTCTGTAGATTGTGAGAAAAGTGTGTATACCTGGGAAGGTGAACTTTAGAGAAGGCCAAAGGAACATAGAGAAAGTCCCCCGAAGCAGCAGGAATTGTCGTGAAGCCAGGGTAGTTTGACAGTTTTAGAGTGGACGCACAGGCTGCTCATGTCGGGTTCAGATTAGAGAGTGAGGGAGTGGAGAGCGCCCATCTGGCTGGCTGGAGTCCTTGTGTCAAGGCACGGCAGGAAAATAGGGCCACAGAGTTAGCTTGTGATCGGTTTACTAAAAGTTCTGAAAGTTTTCAGACAGCTTTCAGCTTTATGGGTAAGTGGGATGCCATTACAGGGCTGTTAGGTCTGAGAGAGCTCAGCCAGGAAAATGCTTACCTCACAAACATGAGGACCCAAGTTTGATCCCTAGATGCCACTAAAGCAGACGAGCAGGATGCCATGTGCTTGTTCCTGTGCTGCGGTGGTGGACACGGACAGATTCCTGGGGTTCACTTGCAGGCTGGTCGTGCTAAATCCGCAAGCCCCAGGCCAATGAGATACTCTGCCTTAAAAAATCGATATGGCATGTCCTGAAGTGGGACACGTGATAGTGTCCTGTAACTTGCGAAGACATATGGATACACATGCACGGCACACACAGGTGCACTTGTACAAGCTCCACCCACCCCTGAGTGCATATACTTGTGCATGCATGTGCGCACGCGCGCGCGCACACACACACACACACACACACACACCCCACACATACATACAAGGTGTTTAGTGTTGTGTGCCTATAATCCCAGAACTTGCGTGGCTGGAGCAGGAGGACCAGGAGTTTGAGGCTACATAGCAAGGCCCTATTGCAAACACACAAAGAAACAAACCTTTAGGCCAGCAGAGAAGAGGGATCAGGTAAGGGAGAATAATCTGGCTTTCTTTATGAAATGGTTTGGAGGGAGAGGAAATTAGAGGGAGTCAGCCCCACAGTTCAGATGTGAGATGATTAAGACTTCAGTGACTGACTACACAGTCCATTTGCCAACAGCCCTCCTTCCCCCCTCACCTCTGCAGAAGAATTGCCCCCTCTCCCCAGGTCCCGTATGTTAACAGGTGTCCCCTCTAGACACCTTCAGAGCATAAGATGCTATACTGGGTCTTGACGGAACATCTGAAACGATCCTTCACTTTATAACAAAGGAATGAAAACGAAAGAGGGTCAGCATTTTAATCAGTTCCTCTAGGCAGCAGTCTGAGAAGCGCCAGGAAAAACGAGGACATGAAAAGTGTGTCCTTGTGGCTTTAAGCACCACAGGAGAGCCGGAGACTGTTGGAACTGATGTACCCAAGTGCCAGGGTTTAATTAATGGCTGATTCAGGCTAGGATATACTGATGTATTCCATGTCCACTGTTTGAAAAACTGGCTTCATCGTGTTCCATATCTCAAGCTAATCAAATGTCATTTTAAAATGTGCTTCTTTCAGGGCAAGTGAAAAGTGCCAAATCGATCACCTAAGCCGTGGTCAGCAAAGAAGTCAAGATTGCGCCTTCTACAGACCCCACACGGTGTAGACGGCCGTGTTATTTCCCAGTGTTAGATAAGACAAAACCAGCCGAATTCAAGAAATAGACTCAGGTCTTGCAGAAATGTTTGGGTACAAATTCAGTCACCCTGACCTTGTGTCAGGCTGTTCAGAACTCTTACATCTGGCTCAGGGGCTGGGCCTCTGTTCCCCCAAACACATCTCCTCACGAGTCCTCCAAGCATGGCTCCTCATGAGTTCCTGTGTTCCTTCAGAAGAGCTGAGCAAGGATTTAAAAACCACACATAAAGCTAATAATTTTCTATGTAACTGAGGCAAGAAATTTCCAGTAGACTAGGGAAATCCATTTTTTTTAAAAGATGCCCTAGGCCATTTCTAAAGGAAGAGCATTTGTTCTTTCTCTCTCAAAATACTAGGAACTGTTTGGGGCCGGGTCCTCTAGTGTTGGCTGCTACTTTTTACATCTGAATTAAATTTCACCTGGAAGGTGGAGACAGTTTCTGAGAGAAGCCCACTGTTACCTTTAATATCCCCAATGAACACAAATCTGCCTAGCTTCCCTCCCCAGGAGGTTTGGTCATACAGATGTTGTAATTGGCACCATGCCACTTCCTGCCATTCTCTTTCATATTGCCCAGGTTTTAAAGGTCATAGTTACCCAAAAAGGTCTTTGGAAAGCCCTTTTCTAGTTAAGTTAAGCATGACCCTGAACTTCCTATTCCTTTGTGACTCTCTGGGAAAGTTTTTTATATAGAAAATAAAATGTAAAGAGGAGAGAGAGAATATTCCCCGTTCTTACCACTTCCTCCTCTTTGCCTCGCTATGCAAACTATTTTCCCTTCAGAGGAGAAAGAAAACAGAAGCCTTTCACTAACACTTGCCAGACTTTTATCTCTTGGCCATGGCATTGAGATAATCTTGATTTAAATATGTCCCCAAAGTGATCAAAAGATCACTTTTGAGATCTTTTCACTTCATGAGCGATTTCCATTCAGCTCCCTTCAGCAGAAGCACTGATGTTAGCCCATCCATGAGACACCCCAAGTCTTCGCTGCTGGCAGCAACAGGAGGACCTGTGTTTGTCCTTTCAATGCGTGTATTCCAGGGCACTCTGTGCACAGCACTGGCGTCATTGGGAAGAGGCCAGGTGCCCTTCTTTGTTGCTGATATTTTCATTCTAAGCCACCTTTTCTGAGCCTTGATCACGAAGGCAGCAGTGCTTTTCCAGGCCTGTGTTCCTGGTGAGTAGGAAGGGAGACCCGTAAGCCACCTTTATTCCCAGGGAAGAAAGAAACATTTTTACCATCTACTAGAATAACCTCTCTCTCCCTCTTTTGTCTTGCAATCTTTGTCCTCAAACATTTTATAGCCTTTGATACACTTGCTAACACTGTATTTTTACAATCCCTTGCATTGGCACCTTTATACCAACACCCCAACTTTCTTATAATCGACTTTTCTAACTCCCCTCTAGCGTCTCTTCTTCTAGGCCCTCGCTGTCAGAAACTCTCAGAATTGAATTCTGATTCTTGGTGGGACAACTGTTTTTCTTCACCCCATGACTGTCCCGCTCTCCTGTATTTTAGAGATCTAACCCTTCCTTCCTTCTTTAAGGGGCACTTCTGTTGCCAGAGCCTCATTCTGTGCTCAGTGTAACTATTAACATGCTTGTCTCGCCATGTGGATGAGCAATGATCTTTTTGAAAGACTGTTTTTTTTTGCTCTTTGTCATACCTAAAGAGCTTGTAAAATAGTAAGTCATTAACTAAAAGTTGAATTGACTCACCTTACTCCCCGTACCTGACATTACCTAGTATTCCTAGAACTCATTACATCTCCATTCATTTATAGAGCCTGATTGCATTATAGAAATGATAGCAACTTATCTTATGCTGTGTCGGTGCCCTATTGCAATACCACCCCCCCAACAGACAAGCCATATCCACATCGAACATTGCGGTCTATGTCCACCTTCCCTCAGCTTTGTATTTCTTGAACTGTCATCTTGATTGTCATGGCCTAGTGATTTCCAAGAGGTTCTTGGATCTTATTTTAGAGATTCCTTTGATGTGGGGCTCTGAACACTTGTTTATATCTGTGGATCTATAACTTCTGTTTTGCGAGAGACGATATCAGTTATTACCTATTGTTGCACTGACTTATAGCTAGATTGATAGATTTCAATGCACTTACGCTGTGAGTTTGATGTTATTTCATTAGCTGCATGGTGTCTTCTGAACTTGCATAGGGTAGTCATGTTTTTAAAAGCTCCTGTTAACCATTCAGGAATGCCTCCACAGTATTCGAAAGGTAGTCAAAGGCGGATTCAGTGCTGCAATCAGTTCTAGATGGTAGTTCTTTAGGTTGATGTTTCGTTGATCATAAAAAATGTAAAAATATAAAGGTAGGATATTAATATAACATTATTAAAATAGCAAGTTCTGTCCCTTATCAAAAGATGTAACAAAAGATGTTTTAACAGCAAAAAAAAAAAAAAAATAGGAGAAAGAAAACAAGGAAGCCATTTAGTAACACTCGCCAGGCCATGTTCTCTTGGTCACGGCATTGAGACCATCTTAGTGTAAATGTGTCCCCAAATCTCACTTTTGAGATCTTTTCGCTCTGTGAGCATTTCCCATTCAGCAGAAGCACTGATGCTAATCTATCTGCGAGACACCCTGAGCATTCACTGCTGGCAGAAGGAGATCTGTTTTGGGCCCTTTTAATGTGTACTTTCCAGGACACTCTGTGCACACCGGCACTGGCGTCATTGGGAAGAGGCCACGTGTCCTTCTTTGTTGCTGTTATCTTCATTCTAAGCCACACTTAGGCTTAGATGATACATAGGACTTTATGTGAGATTTACTTTTCTCATTTTACCACAGATGATAAAACTTTAGCATACACCAGTACGGTTGTAGCATCTAATCTTTGACAACTACTGCACTCAACCAGTGGAGGCCGACTGATTTATTTTAGCAGAAAACCCCATGTTGTAAAAGGCTGACGGTTACCCAGTATTTGTCTAATATGCAGCGGATTATACTGTCCAAGATCGCCTAGTCTCCCATTTCACATACTCCTCTCGCTGTGTGGTCCTGTCATTCCTAGTGTGGAAATAGGAATCTCTGAGCTGTCTTGAATCTGGGGAGCCCGTGACTATAGTTGAAAGTGATTCTGTGTCTTTTCCAACGCTATGTCATAAGAGGTGATGTGGCTTCTGCCTCAATCTCTTAAGATACCAGTAACCTTAGAAACCGGCCAGTGAGGAGACCAACAAGGAAAGGTCTCTCAAAGGTTCTCAAGCTTGCAGCTCTGACTCCTCTCCATCCATCTAACCGCTGCTGCCAGCCTGCCTGACTAGGGGTGAAGTCATCTTGAAAGTGGATTCTCCAATCAAGCCACTATTGGATGCTGTATGGAGTGGAGGCAACCTTCTCTGCTGATTCCTCCCAGAATCACGGACTTCTGAGACAAATAAATGTTTCGTTTTAAGTCATCCAGTTTTGTATTTATTGGTTACACAGTAAAATATAACACACACGTTGAAACTCAGAAATGTCAGGTGACATAACAAAGCCTAGAATTTGTGGCTTTGGTTTTGAAAGTGGATGGTGGGGGGAAGCTGCAAAAGTCTAGCGGGGAGCATGTGACAGCCTCCAGGACTGAAGTACAGCCCGATCAGAAGCCTTCAGATCCTCTGTGAGGCCACTAGAGGGGGCTAATGAGAAAGGGGCATGTCCCTGCAGGCTAGAGAAAAAGGCTCTTGTTATGAGGCCACAGGAAGGTTTTTTATTTTTTTTTAATGATGTTAAATAATGGCCCAAAGATTCAGTGAATATGTCCCAACTTGGTCCCAGTGCCACCTCGCCTTTTCTAAAGTGTGAGGGGAAGGCTCTGAGCTGAAGAAAGGAACGCACCAACTTTCAAGTAAATAAATGTGCCAGTAGCTACTGGGTTTGAAATCGAAGTTACTCTTCATTTTCCAGCCTTTCTAGGTGACAAAAGTTATTAACCCAAGAAGTGATTTCTGGGAAAAGATAAAACCCAGGGCAGAACTACAGGGGCATCTGTTAAGAAATCAGAAACACCTCAGATGGTACCTCGGGGTTCTCAGATAATTGGGCGCTTTTCCCTTGAGTGTCCTGGGATGGTCACCACGGCTCTTCCCAGATGGTGATGGAACTGCCACGTCCATTCCCTTTCTCAGCAGTGGCATATGCCAGCACAAGGACCTGTCTGACCCACTTTTCTGCAGTCCCATGTCCACCCCTGACCAAATCAACTTATTGGCAGATGGAAAACTATGAGTGACACATCTGTATTCCAGGCCTGCCTCAGTCACACAGCAGAGTCTGTTGTCAGAAGACACGAGGGGAAAACACGCTTCAGCCTCTGGGCTCTCCAGGGCTATCAACACCTGCTTCTGCTGGCTTTGCTCAGAATGGTGAAATAGAAAATGTATTTATTATTTTGAGACAGGGTTTCTCTGTGTATCCCTGGCTGTCCTGGAACTTGTTCTGTAGACCAGGCTGACCTCGAACTTGGAGATCTGCCTGGACACTGCTTTCCAAGTGAAAAATATAAATTTATTATTGCTTTTGCAAAGGTTCTTCACGAGGGTGGTTATAATGAAGAGTAGCTCCGTCATCCCTGCAGCTTACTTAGGTGCTGTCTGACTTTCAGAACCATGTCTAAGCCAGAGTTCAATATAAATTTTGTCCAAGTTTCTTGAGGTATGTGGACTTGGAGAACCTGAGTCTTGAAACTTAAAACTACAAGAGTTGTAGTTACAAGGTTTGGGAGAACCAAGAGAGCTTTGGGGCAGGGGAATCACAACAGGGAAATGGGAGCTAAACCCAGCAGGGAAGGGCATTGTTTAAAATGACCCGAGGCAGTGCAGCCCCAGAGCCAAGTGAGAACCAGCAATGGAAAGTGAAAGTGGAAGTGAGGGCTAGCCTGGTGAGGTGAGCATCAGGTGAGGGAAATGGTCCCGCAGCTTAAGAAAAACACACATCGATACAAAGAAAGTTGCAGAGATCATTTTAGGGTGGTGTGGATGTATTAGTTATAATTCGGGGGCAGATATAGAACTTCTGACTGAAATTCAGTCTCTAAGAATCGAGACATCCTTCAGAGCTTCTTCACCACAGAAGTGATGCAGATGACGGACGGATTCAGCCAGCTTCCTGTGTGATGCTCCCCTTGGAGCACACACAGCAACCTTGATTAGTAAGGAGCAGGAAGAAAAAGAGTTCCCTGCACACAGTGTAACTCCTCCATGGCAGCAAACTGCAAGTTGATGATTAGCGTTCACCCAAGAAATATTTAACAGTGTTTGTTTGTAGCGATTTAGTGGGTGACATTGTCCCTTCAAGTGAAGAACTGAAATTCAGTGATGAGTTGAATGGAGAAAAATGAGGACGTTCGTAAACAGAAGAGGAAGAAAAGGAAAATGGTAAATAAGAACGAATCGGGGTCTGGGTAGGGGAAGAAGTCTAAAGGGACCAGAAGGGTGATGGGTGGGTAAGATGGATACAACATGAAGGCAGAAAGTGGGGAGTAGGGATGTGGGAGGATAGTGAGAGGCACAAATGTGAGCAATATACATGTGTACTAAGATGTTACAATGAACCCCATTATTTTGTATGCCAGCTAAGAGCTAATTTCAGAAATGAGCGAGAAGGCAGTAGTGTTGAAGGGGATCAGGGCTGAACTGGAAAGAATTAGCATAAGAAAAACATCACGTGTGTTTTTAAAACCCCAGAGGTTCTGTCTATGTGGCTATCTTTGACCCTTTCTTCTGTTATGTCAGGCAAAGGAAATCAGTTAAAAACAGTTGTTGGTGTAGACTACAGTGTGGCCATTAAATGCATGCTTCTCTGCAACTCAATAACTCCTTTGGGATTGGAGGTGGGAATCATGAGTGCAGCCAATCAGAACAAAAGCAGGTTGGCAAGAAACCAATGGGAGGGCAGCATGGAAACAGCTTTGGCTTTGGTATCAGTTGGTGGTACTGGCCCTGGCAAACAGAGGCAGAGCTGAGCAGAACTGAGCCCTGTTCTTTGGGATTTTGAAAGGCTACCGTTTGATGTCAACTCTGAGCCATTTTAGGCTTGGAAGAACACACCTCTGGGAAAGAACTTGATTTTAAGGTCATTCACATGGGGATGAGGGCTTGAGGAGAAGGACCCAACGAGCTGCTTGAGGGTTGGGAGTAACTTAAAGATGTAGTGACCATTTCCTTCTTTACTTTAGAATCCTTGTGAGTGATAGCAAATGAGTATAAAATGGGGCTATTCTTGAGACAACTTCAGGAATCTTCAGGGGCTCTTAGATTAAGGCTAGCTATAAGGGAAAACAGACGAAGCCAAGTCCTTCTCAGGACTGTCAGGTCATTTATGCAGGCTATGTCTTACACAGGACACCAATTCAGTGGGGGCCATTAGGAACGGTATCCTGCCGGTTGTTGATATGACAAGCCACCTGCCTGTGGTCAGGCTTCATGGCCTGGAGCAAGAGCTGCCTTTTCTACCTCAGTCAGACTTCACACAATCAAACCTCAACCTCCGTCTTTTCAGTTTTTTTTTAAAAATATCGTTTATCCTTGTCTTCCCTCCCAACTTTAGCTGATGAGATGCCACTTACATTGCCTCTCATTTGCTGAGAGAGGAGCAATACGTTTTGAAGCTGAAGTAGCCAAGTGGCATTCCAGAGTGGCTTGTACTCACCGAGAACGAGGAGCTTGGGTTTGTCCTTGCTCCTTCCCCCTCAGAGAGTTCACTCGCCAGTGTTTATGGTGAACCTGTCTTGTGCTGCGAACCATGTTTACGGCCTTAATGAAAGTCAAAGACTCAGTCTTGGCCTTTGAGAGACTTACAGCTCCAAGCAAGCACATGATCAAGTCACCACAAAAAGAGTCCAGTCCAGTCCCGATCCACTCCTTCCCATGTGTAGGTAGCATGACGATGCAGGAACACAAACGCTGCTGCTAGTTCCCCGTAAATATCCCTGGAGCATGAAGGCGAGTGAGGACATAAATGTGCTCATTTCTGAGTGTGCTACCCCCTCAGTATGTGGAACGTGAATAAACTGAACCCCAGTAGGACTCATGCCTCTTCCCCCTCTTTTTTCCCCCCATTTTACAGCAGGGTCGTCTGCCATAAGTGCAATTTACTTCTGGAAAAGCAATGCCAAACAACAGTTTTTCTTTCTGGGCAGCAAAAGATGACAACAAGCCCGACCTGCTCTGTGGGAGGCCAGCCGATTACTTTGTGGTCCAGAAGCATTTTACAATTATCATAAGTGCCATTATTGTTTTGGGAGGTAAGTCGTCATGCGGGACTCCTCTGTCATTAGAGACTTTTCTCACCATAGCAGGAGGTCACAGCTACGTTACAAGAGCAGCCAAGGAAACCTTAAGCTGATGGTGGAGACTGTCAGGCCAGCTTCATTCAGTTTCTAAGGAGCACTTGTGTATAGCCCTTTATTCAGTAACACTAGCTGGACACGGGAAGGGGGTGGTGCATTAAAGAGACCGAGGCAGTCCTTGACATTACGGAACTTTCTCATGGGGGAGACAGGCATACAAATAACCAAGAGGCAATGTGTTGAGTGTTGACATAAAGATATTGCCAGGATTCTCTACTAATAAGGAGGAAGGAGATCCCGATGCTGCCTGCATGACCAGGCTGACCCCGATAAAACATCTGAAATGAGGGGAGACCGGTTGGCAAACAGACAAAGAGGACACAATTTGCATAGTTGATATCATATTATGGCTTTAAAAAAAGCATCTCATTTTATTATAGGTGTAGGAACGTTTTGCCTGCACACACGTCTATGTACCATGTGCATGCCGTGCCTACAGAGGCCAGAAGAGAGCAGTAGAGTCCCTAAAACTATGTAGTTATGGCTGTTTGTGAGTTGCCAAGGATGCTAGTGCTGGGAACCGAACCTGGGTCCTCTGGAAGATCAGCAAGTATTCTTAACCACTGAGCAATCCCTCCAGCCCCTATTTTGGCTTTTGATGGGATTTTTCTTTACTCCACCCACTTTTCCTGCCTAGAAGAAAATTGGAGAGAGTTTGTAAACAAAGGCCTCCTAAATATTGATTAAGCATCCAGCAGGTATAGCGAATAGTATTCCTACATGAATACCAGATGAAGTAGCCTACTCAATAACACAGGTGCCTTATTCCACAGTTAACTCCTGTGATGAAAGTTTCTAGGTCTCTGTAAAAGAATATTTACTTAGGAAAAACACCACCTGCTCCAAAACCTTTTCTGGAGTCAGAAGGATCATCTAGGACCAAATAATGAGACAAATATGTACAAAGAGCATCTTCATTTTAGTGTTTATTAGGGAGTGAATTGCTTTGTCTAGAGATTTTAATATAATATCTAAGGACTTTGTTTCCTTTGGTACCCACAATGGCCTGGTGACCGTGAGCTTTGCTGACCCTAGATACACTCTGAGGATGTAACGGTTAGGTGGCTAGCATCAAGGGCATTGCAGAAACAGCGGTAATACCATCGCTCTACCTGAACTTAAGCATAAGAAGTATTCAATAATTATTTACTGATTTGGTTCAACTTCAAGCTGGGAGGCAGGATGCAAGAAGCTGAACTGTCAGTGGGTCTTGCTTTATGCACAGATGCATAGGATTATAGTCTGTCTTCTGTCTCTAGGGGAAAGAACAGACAGAATAGGCTTACAGGCAGCAAGACAGTGACAAGTGTCTCATGACTTGTCCTGTGAAGAAGGTGTTCCTTGTGCCACAGTCAGTTTCACGTATCTCTGTCTTCCAGTATATGTATTTTAAGCACAGGATGAATGCTTGTTAGCATAAAATGAAGTATATGGATACTAAGTCCAGCCTTTTGATTAATTGTCACCAACAAACCCATTGGTAAGATGCCTACAGAGCGACCCTAACACGTTTCTGCACAAGCAAGTGTAAGGCTTGTGAAACCTCAATATTTTCCATATTATTCTGTGAGGGATGCCTAATTATGTGTATCTTACACTTAACAAATTGTATTTGTGGGTCATCCAGGTGATTTCAGAGGTTAAAAGCACTTCCCACACAAGCCTGTCTACCTGAGTTCAATCCCCAGAACCCACATAAGGTGGAGGGCGAGAACCGGTTCAACAAGTGTGTGCGCAGAGAGTGAGAATTTCCTAAACCCAAATAGCATTTGTAATAATTATTAACTATTCATACACACTATGACTCAGAAGTTGAAAATTAAATAACTAGACTAACAGCTAATTACATCATGTTGAAAATATAAATAATCATTTTTCTCTTTCAATAAGGTTTATTTTTAATTGACATGCAATATATATATAGTTATAGGTTACAGTACAACTTGACATAGGCATACAATGCATAATGATCAAATAGGATAATTACCATTTTGAAATTATAACTTGTATTTTTATTTTTTAGGGTTTTCAAAGATGATTTTAAAGAATTCCGAGGTCTTTGCCTTGATGGTTCTCTCTGTGTCAGGATTTGTGACAGGGCAACTGGCTTACCATTTTGTCGAGGTACTGTACACCTACTAAGTTATACTAAGTTTCAGGTCAAGCACCTCAAACAAGACCCACTCCAAATGTGTAAGTTTTTCCTCTTCTGCAGTCCTGGGACTCAAACCCAGGGCTTCATGCATGCCAGACAGTTGTATCCACCGTGTGGGTGTTGGGAACTCCACCTGGTCCTTAGCAAGAGCAGCAAGTGCTCTTAACCATTAAGCCATCCTGCCAGCCCCTGCAGCAGTTATTTCATGATAAAGCATGATTGCCCCTTCCTCTCAGATCAGATATGAAGCACGCATTATACACAATATAGTCACAAGAAAATATTCCTCCATTTCTTAAAACTTATTAGTGCCTGGCCTTAACAGCGATGCAATGTACATTAACAGGTTGTCTCCATTCAATGTTTTATCTTTTGGGATGGAAATAACACCTGCAGCACCTTTCTCTAGGTCTGCAGAAGCCTGTCACCCTCCTGAAGTTCCTCTGCTCCCACGAGCCAACACCATTTGAGTGCCTACCGTGTGCTGTACCCATTTTTAAGTGTTCTATACTCAACTCATGAATCCTTGAGTTTAATTCATTCATTCTTGCAGGAACTCGATGGCAGTAAACTCTCCAGCTGCTCTACGGATGGAGGCACAGAGAAATTAGACAATGCAGTTGTTAGATTGGAACATTTACAGCACTCCCACAACTGTTGTGTTTTTTTTTTTTTATTACTTATGTGCACCTTCCATCATCCATGCCTTATATAACTGATTTTACCACCATCTAAACATCAGATTTCTCTGCTGACTAACTGGAATGTTTTTTTTTTTTCAATTCCAAGCAGATAACTGCAAAGCCACAAATATCCGTGTGAGAACATATAATAGATATATTAAAATAAATATCTAATAGCTTAATATTTTTTCTTGGAATTTCATTGGATTATCTCAGGTAACATCAATGGTAAGGGATATAATATCATTTTTGGAAGTACCACTTTTAGGTTTTAAGTCATGTTCATGTAACATATTTCAGGAAAGAGTGGAAAAGGAAGGGCTGGCGAGATGACTCAGTGGTTAAGAGCACTTGTTACTCTTGCAGAGGATCTGGGTTTGGTTCCCAGCACACACGCATAACAGCTCATAACCCTCTATAATTTTAGTTTTAGGGAATTTGACACCCAACCCTGGCCTCCTGGGCCACTGTATGTATGTACACAAATGTAGCAAAAACATTCATATACATAAAAATAAAACAAACAAACAAATGAACCAACAATTTTCCAGAAGGAGGAAAATGGTTTTCGGCTCATGGTTTCATGATTTTCAGTGGTTTGTTGTTTGGCTCCATGGCTATGGTATGTGGGAAGATGGATCATCATCATGGCAGAAAGAGCTAAAAAGGCCGGAGTCAGGACAGTATACACCCTAGAATGCCACACCTGTGACTTTCTTCCTTCCTTCCTTTCTTTCTTTCTTTCTTTCTTTCTTTCTTTCTTTCTTTCTTTCTTTCTTTCTTTCTTTCTTTCTTATTTTTTTTTTTTTTGGTTTTTCGAGACAGGGTTTCTCTGTGGTTTTGGAGCCTGTCCTGGAACTAGCTCTGTAGACCAGGCTACAGAACTCACAGAGATCCGCCTGCCTCTGCCTCCCAAGGGATTAAAGGCGTGCACCACGACCGCCCGGCTGTGACTTTCTTTCTTTCTTTTTTTTTTTTTGCCAAGACACCTATTTATTTTATTTTATAGTTTTATATGTGGGGGTGTCTTGCCTACACGTATGTATGTATATTACTTGCCTTACTTGTTCCTGTGGATGCCAGAAGAGGGGGTTGGGTCTCTTGGAACTAGAATTACAGGCAGTGGTGAGCTGTCATGTGGGTACTGAGAATTGAAGCCAGGTCCTCTGGAAGAGCAGCCAGTGCTCTTAACTGGTGAGCCATCTCTAGCCCCTACTCTTATTGATTTTAAAAACTATTGTTCTTCTCAGCCTTTAAACTGTTATTGAGAATTATTAAATGCTGCCACCAAGGAGTGCTCTTAAGTGAAGGTGGCAGACATTAGAAAAACACCACTTTAATTTGTTGGATTATGTAGATTTAAAAATTGTTTTACTAGCACCTATACAAGACAATGGGCTTCATTATGATATTTTCACAATTATATAAAATACTCTGCATCATGTCATTATTCACCTGCATTGCACATTCCATAAGCCTCTTTTCCTATTCCTCATAGGCTAGTTCCTATTTTTTCTTTTTTTAAATCAAGACATTACTTTACTAGAGCTTGACTGAGTAAAACTGAGATGAGCTGAATCTGGCACTGCCATCAGCCCCTTCCTTATTCTTGTTTGAATCACTGTCCTTCTAAGCCCACTTCTTACACAGTTCAGGGACAGTAAACAGCCACTTGTAATACCTGTCATGATTGCTGTGGATTTTTTTAAAACATATTTTTATTAATTCTCTGGGGATCTCACAACAAGCACCTAATTCCACTCATTTTCATTTATTTATTTATTTATTTATTTATTTATTTATTTATTTATTTAAGATTTCTGTCTCTTCCCCACCGCCGCCTCCTCTTTCCCTCCCCCTCCCCCAATGTGACTTTCATGCAGCGTCCAAATCCTAAAAGCCCAAGGATGTAATTAGCATCCTCATGAGCCAAACACCTCTCAATAGCGCCACCTGCTGGAACAAAGTCCTCAAAACACGAATCTTTTGGGGGGGGGTGACGGTGGGGGTGACGGTGGGGGGGTGGTGGTGGGGCGGAGGGGCACATTTTAAAACCACCACAAGCAACAGACTAATTTTTTCATGCATTTGTTCCTTTAGGTGCACCAAATTGTCTACCCTCTTCTAAAAACACCAAGTTTTTCACTTTATTGTTATTTTTTACCTTTAATTGTATTTGTGGCTGCTTTGGACGTGGACTTTTATATAGTCAAGAACGTGTTATGGCAGGTAAGAAAACACTTTAAATTAGTGCTCTGTAGAACCACTAATTTAAAAGAGTTGAGGGGCAGGCTGTGTGTGTGTGGGGGGAGGGTGGTGGTGGTGGTGGAATTAGTGTTTGCTGAGGGACTGCTACATTGGGATCTGAGTAAACAACAAGTCAGATTTGCCCACAAGCCAACAGAAGCTCAGAAATCACAAGAGGGTCTGGAAATATTTGGGTCTGGGTGCTGGTCCTAACCTGGTTTCATCATGACGGTATCTTCTTTTAATTGCTGGGACTGTATTTATTATTTCTCCTTTTCTGTAATTACACTCCTTTCACGATTTTATTTGTGTTTTCCGAGAACATTTTCCCCATTTTAGTTTAATTCTGTTCTTTCTAGCATATTGAATTAAAATTAGTTGATTTGTGGCATTTTAATGGTATTTTGCATATTCAATGTTTATTTTTCCCCTTTTACCCAATCTCATGTTTTGATGTTTCGTGTTTCATTATTATTCAATTCTAACTTTTAAATGCTTTTTTTTGGGGGGGGTACATTCATTCTCTTTTTAGTTATTTAGCCTTGGCTGGGCTGGAACTTGCTATGTAGAGCAGGCTGGCCTTGAATTTACATTCTGCCTGTTAGGCTTAAGGGCATGTAACCATGTCTACAGGGTGTGAATCTGGGATGTATTGATTTAGAGTCCTCTGGGTATACCTTTGGGCCCCCCAAACTCTATACAATTCTATGCCAATTAAAATAATAAAGTAATGGCTAGGAACATGGCTCAGTAGTTAAGACACTGACTGTCTTCCAGAGGACTTGTGTTTGGTTCCCAGCACCGGCATGGCAGCTCACAACCATCTGTAACATCATTTCCAAGGGATCTGATGCCCTTTTCTGGCCTCCCTGGGCACCAGGCAGGCAGGTTGTACACATGCTACTGATATACAAATAGGTAGGACACATAACATTAAAAAAAAAAAAGGAAGGAAGGAAGAAAAAAGAAGTTAAAAAGAATATAATGGTGAATATGACCAAAATACATCGTATGCATGCAAAGAATAAATAAAATTTTACATTATTAAAAATAATAAAGTAACAAATATCTGTACCCCAGGATATGGTTTTTCATTGCGGGTAAATGTAGTCTTGTTATATTTGGGTAGATGTGACGCTGTGTGATGAACTGGTTCACAGGTTTTGCTGACGGGAGTGATTAGCTTTGGGATAGCATTTGTCACCATTGCGTATGTGGTTCTGAAATTCAACGAAGACTCGTGGGATCTGCAGTGCTGTTTACTCTTCACCATCACGCTGTGCATAATAGACCCTCTCCATTCCGTCAACTCGCTAAAAACGATTGGTACGTCGGTTCCTTTCTCTCGCTTCACAGATGTGAGGATACCTTGTTATTCCCCCATATCAGGTTCGGTTTTCTCACCTGGCAGAAGTGAGGATACATTGTTTCTTTTGGACTCTGGTGTATTCTTCAGAGTAGGGATTAGTGCTTTATTTTCTCAAGGACAGATGACTGATTTAAAGGCAATGCAGATAAGACAGTCCCTGGAGACAAACCTAAATATTAATCCAGTCACAGTTTCTGAGTAAGCTGGTATTTACCCTGTCATTCCGAGGTCACGTGGAAGCATTCCATTACTTCACATCCAGAATGAAAACTGGAAAACAGATTCCTCTTAAAAAAATAGATATGCTACTTTAGGAATAACAATAATGATGATGATGGCGATAGCAACTCAGCTACATATTTTTTTTCAGGGTAATTTTTTTATTGCAGATCTCTTTAAATATTGGCCAGCTACATATTTTAAATTATTGTTGTTTCAAAACCCCAAGGTAAAAGAACATTAACAGGTCCAGTTGTCTCTGTAATCATGATGATGATAATATGTCACTTATTGTGATCAGTTTGGGTTTTTAATTCAATGGTTTATATTAAGTAGTTGCTTTTATTTATCTTCTTTCTTGAGACAGGGTTTTACTATGTAGCATTGGCTTACCCAAAGGTCACTATATAAACCAGGCTGGCTTTGAACTCAGAGATCCACCTGCCTCTGCCTCCTGAGTGTAGCCTATCAGCTGCTTTTAAAATACATGGGTGTATAGGAAAGCAAACTATATATATNATAATTAAAAAACAATGAAGGAAGGCAAGTGAGCAAGCCAGGGGGATCAAGCAGCAAGTAGCACTTCTCCACAGCCTCTGTCTCGGTTCCTGCTTCTGGGTTCCTGCCCTGTTTGAGTTCATGCCCCGACTTCCCTCAATGATGGAAGCCAAGTGAGCCCTTTCCTACCCTAGTTGCTGGTGGTTGTGGTGTTTATCACAGCAAGAGAAACCAGACCAGGGCAGGAGCTTTAAATCAATGCGTGTTTACACATGACAAACACGACAAGTCAGGCTTTCCCTTCGTCTGTTTTTAAAAAAGAGGGCCTAGAAACCAAGGCCCTATTGTATGTTAGACAATAACTCTACCCCTTAGCTATATCTCCAGCCCAGTTTGGTCCAGTTTAGTTTTGGAGATCTGTTTTATTGGTATACCACTGGACATGGGCAATACAAAAGACTCAATCAAAACTTCTAGAGACACAGACTCTGCAAAGAAAGGGCCAATGAACTTGAAGACACAGCAATGGGGACAATCCAGAAGGACTGTGAAAACAGACTGGGAAAAACCAAGCTTTGATATGCTGTGGGACAAACACCGGCGACCCAATATATGACTCCCCAAAGGTGGCAGAGAAGGGACATATGTTTGTATGAATAATAAATTAAAAAAAAACCTCTTCATTTGGTGAAAACTCAAAGGTTCAAATATCTCCAAAAAATTTTCCCAAGTCCAAGAAAAACAAAATCATTCCATGGGAAATCAAAATAAAATCCTTGAAAATCAATGATTTGATTTCCCTGAACATCAGTCAGAGAGAGAAACCTCCTCAGAAACACAGGGTGCAACCCAAAGACAGCACAGCAACATTTTTTAGAGCCTTAGAAGAAAACTACTGTCGGGTTAGACTCGGTATCTTAAAGTAAAGATGAAATAGAGGCTTTCTCAAATACGTGGAGGCTGAATGGATTTCTCATTCACTAACTTGTACCATATAAAATGTGAAAAGAAGCCTCCAGGAAGAAATAGAATTGTATCAGGTGGAAGTTTGGACGTGGAATCTGACCTACCCAAGCCCCTGGCAACTACTAATGTACTTTTTTTGCCTGAGGGTTTGTCTGCTCTGAACATGGTTTAAATCAAACCATGCAGTGTAGTGGGCCTTCATTGCTCGTGGTCTGTCCCAAGACCCTCAGCGCTTGTCTGAAACTACGGATAGGATGGAGTCCTAGATATACGGTTATTCGCATCTATGATAAGACTTACTGGATAAGTTAGCCTCATTAAGGTAACAGCAATGCGTAATAACTAACCAGTAGAATTATCACAATATATTGTAATTAATTTCTTAAAAACTTATGCGTTGTTTATTTCTGCAATTTTTTATTTTCTGTTTTGGGACCACGGCTGACCTCAAAGGACTGAAGCAACAGAGTAAGACCACAGACAGGCCAGGCTGTTGTACACGGCTTTCGTGTCTGACATCTTTCACTTATAAGGTTCCCAGGGTTCACTGTGCTGTGATTGGATTAGCATTCCTTTCTGTGGAGGAATAATGTCCAGCTAGAGGGGTGTACCCCCCGGCATTTCTGCACCCGTTAGCTGATTAACACGAAACTGTTGTGAATAATATTGAACATTCATATGCAAACAACCATGTATATGTTATTGCTAGGTTATAGTTTACAACTTTCTTCCTTCCTTTCTTCTTTTTCTTCTCTCTCTCTCTCTCTCTCTCTCTCTCTCTCTCTCTCTCTCTCTCTCTCTTTTAGAGCCAGGCAGACACAGTGGTTTCCCTATAATCCCAGTGTGGGGAGAACAGAGACTATGAATCCCTGGAACAAGCTGGCATGCCAGACTAGCTGGAACAGAGAGCTCTGGGATCAGTGAGAGACCTTGCCTCTAAATATGAGGGGACAGTCATTGAGGCAGATGGTTATCATCAACCTCAGGCTTCTCACATGTGTGTCCATGTGCACAGGTGTGAATACGTATAGGCAACCAGACACATGCATATGCAAGCATAAAGTAAAAGGAAATGAGAAAATATCAGAGGCAGTGGGCATCTAAAGGTCAGCTTTACTTGCCAACTTTCACACTCTGGAGTCACCTGGGAAGAGAGTATCAATGTGGAATTGTCTAATAAAGTTGGTCTGTAGGCATGTGTGTGTGTGTGATTGTCTTGATTACGAATTAATCGATATAGCAAAAACCAGGTCACTGAGGGTGCTACCATTTCCTAGGCAGGGGATATTGGACTGTGCAAGTGTACATAAGTACTCCATACATTAGTATAGAGAGGTGGCTGAGTACGAGGAAGTGTGCATGCATTGGTTTTGATAGTGTGTGTGATGTGACTGGGTGTTCTAAATTCCCGATGTCTTGACTTCCCTGCCATGATGGACTATAACCTGGAGCTATGAACTAGAATAAACCTTTTGTCCTATAAGTTGCTTTTTGTCAGGATATTTTTCTTTTTATTATTATTTTATTATTATTATTATTAAAAATTTCCACCTCCTCCCCTTCTCCCATTTCCCTCCTCCTCTCTCCCCTCCCCCCCTCTCCAGTCCAAAGAGCAGTCAGGGTTCCCTGCTCTGTGGGAAGTCCAAGGTCCTCCCCCCTCCATCCAGGTCTAGGAAGGTGAGCATCCAAACAGACTAGGCTCCCACGGAGCCAGTACATGCAGTAGGATCAAAACCCAGTGCCATTGTCCTTGGCTTCTCAGTCAGCCCTCATTGTCCGCCACGTTCAGAGAGTCTGGTTTGCTCACATGCTCCATCAGTTCCAGTCCAGCTGGCCTTGGTGAGCTTGTCAGGATGTTTTTTATCACAGCAACAGAAACAAAACCACGACAGGGTGATACAAGGGTTGCTTCTGTTGTGTTCCTTTGCAGCTGAAGAGCCAGAAGGCTTAGCACGAAAATGAAGAGTGTTGCTTGTGATTGTTTCACGGGCGCATGCCAGTTATGACCGCCTGCTTTCTGTGTTTCCCCCAGCATGTACTCGCTCTTCCCTGTTCTCTATGCAGGAGCACCACTGCACCACACTAAACTCTCTTTCTTGTTCTCCTCCCCAGGCATTTCTAAGATGTACACGGACATTATCAGAGGAGAGTCGTTGATCATTTGTAGCTTCACATGCATTTTCTTTGGAATTTTCCGGGGCCATACAACTAACGTTTCCATGTTCAGGGGTAAGAGCATCGTGGTTTGTCTGTATGTTCTCTAAAATCATTCGTATTGAAATGAAAGTGCGTTCGTCTTTGCATCTTTCTCTATACATTGCTCTGGGGCCAGTTAAAATGGTAAGTTAGATAACAAGAAAATAACTACCACCTTTGTACTTTAGTGATCACTTAAAACACAAAGTATACATTGTATGATAAGCAAAATGCAAACAAGACTATATGGGAGAGCTGGAGAGAGAAAAGGGAAGGGGAAATGATATAATTTTATAATCTCAAAGAATAAAAAAGTAATTCAGACAATAGTAATGAAACCCCTCACTTCCCTCCCCTAGCATGCCTGCACACGTACACCACTACATCACTTGGCTCAGGGTGTCTCTTGAGCTAGGATCACTATGTTTCTCAGTGGACGGAAAGAGTTGACTTGGTCATAGATTTGATGCTGAAAACTTGATTCCTATAGTATTGATAGAACAACCCTAAGAACGAAAAGAGCTGGGTTTGTGTAGCTAATGATCACTGGGAGGTGGAATATGTTCCCCTGACAGGTTTCTAGATGTTGTCCTGGTAGCTAGAGAAGAAAGAGAAAGTCAAGCCATAGCATGAAGGGGGGAAGTGTCCTCCTGTTATGTAACAGCTACAGGTGAGAAGGCCTGAAAGCAGAAAAAATATGAGTGGAAAAAGAGACATTCCCAGTCCTTCTCAATGAAGGAGCCCCAGTAACTTGGGTAGACAATTTAGAAATGATTCATTAGCATATACTAATTAAATATAAATGGATTTCATTATAGTTTTGAATATGTACACAATGTATTTCAAATATCCTCACCCTTGTTGTCTTCTCTTGTTTCTTCCCCACTCCCATTAATCCTCTTTTCAACTAGCCCCTCTATTTATTGTCTTTGTGTGACCCAAGGAGTTTCACTGGGATTGTTGATAGGAGTGTGATGGAAGTTGTTTATATCCCTGGAGAAATCATCATAAGCTGTAGGCTGAACAAGAAGGCTACTCCTAGACGGAAAGGCTACTCCTAGACAGCCTCTTTTTCACAAGTTTGTTGGGGGGCGCTTTCTTTGCTGAAGAACAGGCTCCCTGTTCACAAGCCTCAAGAGTAAACCAAAGACAAACCAAACCCCCAGACGTTCAACTCAAGCTTTTCTTTCTCCCTTTCTTCTAATTTTAGAGTTACATGTCATCATTGGACTCAGCTTTGACATTTTTGGAAGCGCAATATGTGGATATTGGTGTACGAGATTCATTCGGATTATACTGACCGACCTTTTTAGCAACACACTGACTAACGTTGTTCTCTGTTTTTCTCTGGTGTACATGACTTTCTACCTCGGTAAGGCAAAGGAGTGCAAACACTGCTGTTCTCCTGAAAAGCGCAGGAGTCTTGGTTCTGCTCTGCTCCTTACTCCAGAAACTTCGCAACCATTCCCGCCTCTTTGCGGTTTCCCTTCTGTTTTGTCGCTTCACCTCTCCGTCTAGTTATCTCCCGCCCTCTCTTAATAGCCTCTTTATTGTAACTCCATATCCCTTCCTGTTTGCATCCCTACCCCTGGTTACTCTCTTACCCCTTTGCGCTCTGTTCTCTAACCCAATAGGCAGTTCCTGGTTGTCCCCTAGGAGAACATGGAGTTCCTATCTGTTCTGACTCTTGAGCAGCTCGCCTGTAAAAAAGGGGAAATTGGCGGAGAAGCTCCTGAGGTCTTTCCCAGCTCGACAGCCTTCACTTAGTAAGCCGAGAAGGCTACTGAGATGCCGACCTTTTCCTCAATCTAGAAGGCAGGAAAGAAGGAGAGATCAGAGGTGCTTCTGTCCCCAGAGAAGCTGGGGGCGGGACAACTGCCGAAGTAATATAATAGAGCTCCGTCCGTGCGGTCCTTCAGCCAGCTCAATCCTATAAAATTGGGACTTGGAGTGTTACAGTTACCGTGAGCCATAGTAACTACGATCAAACTGCGTTTGCTGTCACCGAGTGACTTTCAGGCAAGATCTCAGATCTCAAGAGCTCTTTCCACGATTGGTTATGGAGAAGCACTGTTTCCCCCACGGACAGATCGCCACCTAGTGGTTGCTCAGCGCTGTGAGCTAGTCAAACTAAAGAAAACATTTGCAGATTTTTTTCCCCCCAGAAAGCTCATTTCAAAAAAACCTCCATTTTATTTCTCCTGTGTGAAAGTTTTGTGGGTTCCTTATCTTCAAAGAAGATTCCATCCCATCTTTCCGTCTCCCTACCAGACTGTGAGCCTCTGGAGCTTGAGTGCGGCTCATAGTCAGCTCTTGCTCTCGGCTTTGCCTCTTTTCAGCCAAGCTTAGAGCTTGTCACATACCTGACAGTAATTTAATACACGATGGTTGAATAAACCAATATTACTCAATTTTTGAGTAAGCAGACCCCAGATATATTTCATCAATCAGCGACCTTGGGACATACTTAGCCCAAAGCTTGTCTCTTCATTTATACAGATTACCTCATTTGTACAGGAACTGCAGGTATTAATGAAGGAAGGTGTGCGATGGGACTCGCTATGCTCGGGAGCTGGAGGTACTTAGGGGCTGGTAGGAGCTCATTATGCAAATCTCCTCCTACCTTCATTTGAGTGACAGTTTAGGGCGCCTAGCAAGTCTTTCTCCACTGCCCCCCATCCCAGTCCCCAGCCGCCAGAGATTAGTTTTTAAGCCTTTGCCAGCTCACCACTGGGTTCAAGGCAGGGAGGTTCATAAACACTGGTTCCCTTCCTCTCTCTTTTAGGATGGAGATGTTTTCAGTCAACGCTTGGTGCCCCTTTAAACAGATTAAATGGACGAGAGCTGAGGGTAGAGGGGGCAAGACCCGGTTGCAAACCATTTTAGCCTCATTTTCACAGTAGAAGATCCCCAGCCTGGACACAGAGTTCTCAAGCTGAGTTGGGGTCTTCACTCAATTAACAGCGTGGATTCCTATTTTCCTTCAATTGTGGGATCAAAGGGCTTGATCAGCTCAGCTCAAGGCAACGAAACCCAAACATCTGACAAAAACGTGTTTAAAACTCGGCACGAAAGAAATCAAGCTATATAAAAATCCATCAAGCAAAGCTAAAAACTAGTATGTACTTATGATTAAAGCCGGAAACATCAGTTTGCCGTTTTCCTTTCCCTGTCATCACATTTGCGGAACCGTTAGCTTTACTTGACTTGTTTAAGTGAAATTCAGCTAGGAAAGTAGGTGAGAAAGTCTAGCGTGCAGCTGTGAATAGATAAATGAGAACAGGGAAATCTTTCCTCACTGTTAACAGAACCGGAGAGCGAGGTCACAGTCACAGCAGAGGTCGTCCATTGCCCCAGGGGATGTGCCGAGCACTAGCTCCTTTGGTCTACAGTTTGCAGGAGGTTTGGGAGGGGCTGCTCTTTCACGCCTGTTTTGTTCGTGCGCAGACTCTGGTGGAGAAAGCAGTCGTCTCTTTCACTTGCCTGCATGCTCTTTCTTTTCCTTTCTGCCTGCTGTGACACTGGACTCTTTGTCTATAGTATCAATGATATTTACGATATTCAAACATTCTCCCTACACTAGGTTTTTCAATATCTAGAGCCCAGCGAATTAACCTTTAGTCGGCGTGGGGGAGTGAGCATGGGGGAGGCAGGAAGCTGTAAGTTCCCTCAGCAATTCCTGGTACATGGAGCACAAAGCCCCCACCAACCCTGTCCTTGGTGATAATGTAGGGTTAGCAAACTGGGTCAAATTTGCTCTTAGCTGAAAATAGCTTTGTAAAAAAGAGCAGAATAAAATACAGGTAGCTCATGGAGATGGAGATCATATGAAGTTGAAAGCCCACGGTGTTCCGTTGGCTAGTCATTAGTTTGCATGCTAGCTCTGGCTTCTTTTACAGGATAATCGCGGAGGAACATAGCGGTGACAGGTCCCCTACAGCTCACAAAGGTTAGGTTTTTATTATGGGGCGGCCCGTTACAGAAGAAACCTTGCTATTTCCCGATCTACAGTATTAGGCGAATTCCCTGAAGCAACTTTCTAAATGAGAAACACCACTTTCAACTTTCCTATTGTCTTTACTCAGTGCACAGCAGTGTGCAGATTTAAATGCATTTACTTTTAACTGTTTTTTTTTTTTTTCCCTCTCTCTCTCCCCAGTGGAATATTTTGGAATGTCAGGAATTGTCGCTTTGGTTACAGTAGGCCTGAATTTAGATTCGTTAAGTTTTAAACCGAGGATGGAGTTCATAATTACTAAGTGAGTTTTCTGCCGCATATTCAGTATAGATTCCATAGGATTTTGTATGTATACAATAGTCTGCCTGCGTGTACACCTGCAGGCCAGAAGAGGGCACCAGATCTCAAAATGGATGGATGTGAGGCACCATGTGGTTGCTGGGAATTGAACTCAGGACCTCTGGAAGAGCACTGCCGAGCCATCTCTCCAGCCCCATTATTGCTATTCTTATTCTGAGTAAAGAATCAGTGGTTCAGAGACCATAGTGCCTTCTTTACGTCACTGTGATGGAGTTATACTTTAAATTATGTTTTTTTTTCCCTTCACGCCATACATGGGTGACACCATCCTGATATGAGAAGAAAGTCAGACACGAAGGAAGAAGGCATCACAGTGAGGCGTCGCTAGCAGAACTCTTGCCCAGTTTTCCCTCAGTGACTGGGTGTGGACCAGTCCACAGACTGATGGGTCAGGCCCTCTCTGAGAAACAATGCTAAACCACAGAATTGTTCAGAATCCAGACACCACGTCACAATCTGCCAAAGAAATTCTCATCTCAAATGAAAGCAGATGTGGACAATACGCCTTAACCACGATTTTTTCTCATGAAGATTTGTTCAGTATAAAAGTTGTTATAAAATAATGCCCCTTCTATATATTTTTTGGTGTTTAAATTATCCTATGAAAATTAATACCAGTGGTAGATGATGGTACTCCTTTTTTTTCTTTTTGGCAAAATGAAAAAAAATTGGTGCCTATAATTTTTGTTACTTTGACGTGTTTGTGAATGAAACGGGACTAACTGGTTCATGATGCTTGTTGCTTAACGCAGCAACCGAACTTGGATGTGCTCTTGAGATTGGTCGTGCTGCCTTGCAACTTGATTGTAATTGCTCGTTCCGGTCACTCAATTGTTAATTCTCTTTAAAATTTTTTATACATTTATATTTTATGTGTGAGCATTCTGCATGTATACCTACATGCCAGAGAGGGCATCAGATCCTATTACAGATGGTTGTGAGCCACCATGTGGTTGCTGGGAATTGAACTCAGGGCCTCTGGAAGAGCATCTCTCCAGCCCCTCAGTTGTTTATTCCTTCATTTAAGCCACCAATCTTCTCCTGCCTGCTATGGCCTGGGTGTTGAATTTTAAGCCTGAGCAATGGGAATAAGACATTTTCCAAAAACAAACAAACAAACAAACAAAACAAACCCATTATTGTTAAAGGGCGTACTTGTTTTTTATGAAAAAAACCTAATGGTAAGTATTCTAAAACTATGTATTTTGGGGGTCCCATTATATGCAAAGGCATTGCTAGACTCTATGGAGATCATTTAAAAAGTATTCAACTCATTAGTTATTCTATGACAGCTGAGAACTAAGCACTGGGGTTTGAGGTCCTCCATTCATGCTTTTCCCCACAGGAGCTCTGAGTGGTTTGAATCAGGAGACAGGAATCTCTTGGGGGAGTCATACTATGTCCTAGTTAAACCAGATACCATGCTTTATCTGCAGCTAAAATGTGGCTTCCTAACACTTCTTCCCTGGTGTAGATCTTGAGAGCCACTGGTGAAGCTTTAGGGCAAAACAGCTTGAAGTCCTCAGAGAGGGAATCGAGAGGAGGCAGGATTTGAGACCTGCCTGATCTGAGACGTCAGATCTGGTCCTGGCTCATGCAAGCCAGCACATCCTACATATGCCACATCCCAGGTTTTTCAGAAGCAATCTGAGAACAACCTACTGGTCTCCCTTGCTTAACTGTGGTGGTGTAGGCAATCAGCATTGCAGGGGCTCAGAAGATGTCACGGCTAACCAGAGAGCGTCAGATGGAGAACACAGGGCAAGAACCAGGTTGCCCAGATGTGTAGGAGTTCAGCAGACTGAAAAGCAGACAAGAGAGGCTTTCCAAATGCAAGTCACAGCAGAAGTGGTGAAGTGGCATTGCATCATCCTCAGCTGTCACTTTGCAGTACCCACGTGGCTCTTTGTAGCCATTCTCACGCAGGACATTCAGCTCCAATATTAGATGAACCGCTGGTTAATCCCATAGAAATCGGTGTGTCACCAGCTTGGGGATGGTTTTATTTCTCTTCTTTGCTCATACTGTTGCATTGTGAGAGGCACACCAAGAGTTGTGGTGTGATGTAAACAATGACCTGAGTGTCTTAAATTGTCTTAATGTTGACTGTAACTAGGATGGAGGACCCAGTTTCCTCTGAGATAATAGTGTTATAACCTAGTTAGTCATAACATAGGTAGTTTGATGTGAAAAAGCATATATTTTTGAAAGTGCATCAATTAAAATGTGATTTCCTTTTTATCCATCCTAGGTTCTTAATAATGTGTTCATCTGCATATGAACATTTAATATATGGCTTCTTTGGCATTGTGATTGGCTGTGGAGAAATCAAATATTTCAGATTCCACTCACTAGTTTTCACTGTCACCTTATTTGTAACAGTGAATTTTGCAAGGTAATGATTCATTTTAAAGTTTTCTTTGCTGGGCTTAGATTTTTTGTATATATATATATATATATATATATATATATACACACACACACACATTTATGTATTCAGGTGTGTATGCGTGTGCATGTGTGTGTGTGCATGTGCATATGTGCATGTGTATGCATACATGTGGAGAGAGGCCTGAGGCTGAAGTTGAATGTCTTCCTTTACATTTTCTCTATCTTATTTCAAAACTACATGTTTACTTGTTTTCTTATTTATTGATATATATTTCCATGCATGCACACATATATATTCACACATTTTGCTGTCAGAGGACAAATCGCAGGAGTTGATTCCCTCCTGACACCACGTAGGTCCTAGGGATGGAACTCAGGCTTTCAAACTTGGCAGCAAGTGCCTTCATCTGCTGAGTCACCTCCACTGGGCCCTCCACTGTGTGCTACATCTAATACATGCTTACTGTTCACATGTGGCTGTTAAATCAGTAGGCCTCTTAACCATCTTTGATTCAAAAATTAGTCTTTGCTTCCTACCTGAATTTATAGGTGCAAGTTTATTTCTGGGCTCACATCACTCTCCCATACTTGCTATCTCTGAGACTCCAGGACGACTTTGAATGCTCTGCAATAGCCTTGGGCACACGGGCCAGTTTCTGACTTGGACACTGACATGTAAAATATGAAACCTTTTCCTCTATATGTCTGTAATAACTTAGGTATTACATAATAGCCTCAAAAATAAAACTTTGTTTCTGTAACTTTATGTTACATATTATCATGTAAGTGGAGGTCAGATCAGAATTATTAGGACGTTACACAGACATACACACACAAACAGATACACACACAGACATACACAGACACACAGACGGAGAAACACACAAACACATACACAGACACACACATGGACACACAGACATACACACACACAGATATGGACACATACACACAAACACACACACAGACTTACACAGACAGACAGACATATACACAGACATACACAGACACACAAACACACAGAGAAACACACACAAACACAGAGAAACACACACGTACACAGACACACACACGGACACACACAGAGACATACACACAGACATATACAGACACACAAACAACACACAGACGTGGACACATACACACAAAACACACACACAGTCACTCTGATACTTTTCTTTCAACTCAAAGGTTGGGGAGATCCCTTATGTAAATGGCCGGTCCTTATGGGAGTGGATGGGAGTGGTTGGCCGATCATAGTGATGACGGAAACTGCCGTGGTCTTCTCTAGCCAGGTCTGTTCTGACATCAGGAACTGACAGTGCCTTTGGAGGCTTTGGTCAGGCCTCTGCTCTATCCAGCTTCTTTGGGCTACTGCCACACCCCTAGAGACCGCCTCACTTTCCATCCACTGTTGGGCCATCAACAGGAACTACATTTCCTCACAAGCTTCCCCATTTTTAAAGGTCTCCCCTTTGAATCCCTGACTCTAGACCTTTAGGAAGCCATCAAGCTTTTACTTCAGTGGGAAATTTCCTGCCATGTCCTCTCTCCCTTCCTCCTGTTTAGCGCCCTAAACTGAGAGTGGCCTAGAAACACCCATCTCCTACTGTTTTAGGATGGGCTGGGTCAGCCAGCTCTTCCAAGGTGTTTGGTTGTTTGGCTATGCAGATTTGCTTTCTCAACTTAGAGTCTCCAGAAGGTGGTGCTTCTCCTAACTGTTCTCTAGTGATGCCCCTCACCACAAGCTGCATTCTAGGCAAACAGCAGTTCCACATCTTTTCATCTGCAAAGAAGAGGCTAGGTAAACACAACAAGAGCTTCTGGTAGAAGTCTCAAGGGTCACAGTGACAATGAAAGTACAGTGCCTCTCTTCAAGAAGTCTGCCATCTTGTTGGTAGGATAAGAGAAATATTCAAATGATTGTAACATAAGGAAACTAAGCTTTATAATGTGAAAAAATGAACGAAATGTATGCCCTGGCAATGCTAAAACATGCATGGGCAGCCCGTATATTTGTTGAACTTGTCCATACTAGGTTTCATGGTTTAAGTTGATGAGGACAACTGACCAGGTCTCTTCTTCAACAGTGCACCAGATCTCATTACAGGCTGTGAGCCACCATGTGGTTGCTGGGAATTGGACTCAGGGCCTTTGGAAGAGCAGGCAGTGCTCTTAACCACTGACCCATCTCTTCAGTCCCTGGGGGTCCACAGCTAGTCATGAGTTTCTGTGAAATGCCTGCTCTGTCATAGATTTACATATTCAAGAAAAATGGATCCAGAGAGAGGGATACACACACATACACCCACACATGTGGGGAGAGAGAGAGAGAGAGAGAGAGAGAGAGAGAGAGAGAGAGAGAGGAGTTGTTAGCAGAAGAGTTATGGACAAGTGAGGGGCAATTCTGGATAGGAGGAGAAGATGAACGCAGTGTAATTTTATCTTGGACCTCATTTGATACACGGGAGCTGTGGAGCTCTGAGGTCCCTAGGTCACCAGGCGATACACAGACATACATGTAGGCAAAATGTCCATACACATAATAAAACAACGAAAAGAAGGTTAGGTTCTGAATTTTGTCACAAGATCCTATTGAAAAGTCACCTTAAAATAAGCAGAAACACATTGAAGCATAGGATTCTTTTCCACCCATTTGTGTGTGTGTATCTGTGGGCATGTATATAGTGCATATATGTACATGTTTTACATGTATGTTGGTGTATGTGTGAGGGATGTGCATGCACGTGTGTGTGTATACATGCCTGTGGGGGAGCCCTGAGGTTGATTTTGAGACTCTACTTCTACTGACCTTCCACTTTCTTCACTGAGGTAGTCTCTCAGTCAGGCCCAGGGCTCAAGCTCACTGATACAGCTATTCTCATAGTCTACTTAGGGAATCTCCTGCCTCTGCCTCCTGAGGCTGGAATTGCAGGTGGACCACCACATCCACCAGGTGTTTAGTTGGGTTCTATGATCTGAACTCCATCCAGTCTCCATACTTCTCCAGCAAGTATTTTCATCCCTGCACCATCTCCAAGAAGAAGTGTATGCTTCTTGTAGGAGGTTAAAAAAAAATTTGCCTGGTTAAGTTTATAAATGTGTCTATATTAATTTTGTTCTCTTGGGGGGGGGTGTCTGATCATCACTTCTTCCAATTCCAGTTTCTCAGTCATTTTGTGGTTTGTCACAGAACAGATAGACTCGTCAAGATGCTTTGGAGAACTGTCCATATAAGAATTTACTACCTAGCTGCAAACTATACACCATAGTGTTAGTGATAAATCCTTACATTTGTGTAGACTCTTCCACTATACACAGACTATAATGCGTACAAACTTCAGATTAGCTCCAGGGACTTACTGGTAACCTCTGCTGTTTTCTCATTCCTGAAACTCTTAAGTGAAGTTTTGTGCTGAGTACACAATTTTAACCATGTATAACATTACTGTATGATGTACGTTTTTATTTATTTGTACCATTTTCCTGCGCACAGGTTGCTTACTGTTCTCTTCGTGAGCCCTATTTTGATGCATTCAAGTTATGAGTACGATTGGCGATGGGGCGTTGTCATCGCATGGTCTGGAATTAGAGGTGTTTTTAGCTTACTCCTGGCTCCAGATATTTATAGTTTTTCTGAACGTAAAATAGAGGCACCGCATATGGTAAGGAACATAATCACGTGTTACAAATATTTTTATTGAGTCATTTATTACTTACTTTGTAGCATACTATACCTCATTTTAAAGTTAACCAATTTTGGATTGTTTTTTTTTTAATGCATTCTTTTCAGTAGAAAAGGACGTTGTCAGAAAAAAGTTTATGTTGATCATGTGGAAGGGGCCGGCATCCACACAGTGATTGTTAACAGAGTTATTTGTATGTTTGATTTCCAATCCTGACTCTGCCATTCACTGACTGGCTGACTTTGGGGGATATACCTTTGCTTCGTTGAATCTCAGCTTCTAATTGAGGGTTGTAAAAATAGCTGACACCTAATAAAAGCTCAGTAAGATTTACCAAGAATACAAATGCCATTTTCCCCCAATAACTATCAGAAAAATGATAATAAAATGCCTTCATCTAGAACATTCAAAATCATGTAACTGCCAGAACAAAATCAGAGATGCTAGTGATGTGTACCAAAGGAATATATATCTTTTGAGTTTATAAATTGTTACATTAAGCATATTCTTTAGTCTTCAGACTCATTTAACAATGTTTGGCTGAACTAGGGCAGTTGTGGCACACGCCTTTTGTCCCGGCTCTTGGGAGGCAGAAGCAGGCAGTTCTCTGTGAATTCAAAGCCAGCCTGGTTTACATAGGAAATTCCAAAACACCCATAGCTTTGTGGAAAAACTCTGTCTCAAAAAAGTCTGGCTGAAGACTTCGTGATCTGTAGTGACAAACAAAACTTGGTTTCCTTTCCTCTTTCTCAAAGCCTTGGGCTCGCTAGTGGGTTCTAGCAGTCCAGAGGTGTGGTGCTGAAGCAGACACCCCTGATACGCGCTGGTAGTGTGAGGGGACCTCACCATTGTTGTTTCTGCAGTGATGGGGATCAAACCAAGGGCCTTGTACATGCTAAGCAAATATGTTAACACAGCCCTAGTCCCTGCCACCTCTGTGTATATGGCAGTACTGAACAAGGTAGAGAAATTCCTTAGAAACCTTCAGAACTAATTTCCCACAACCTCCCCATGAAACACACTTTAAATCTTTTCCTGGAAGGAGCAAGACAGCCACCTTCTTGTTTGCTGAGGAATCTGGAAGTGAACACAGAGCGTCTGATGTCTGGTTGCTGGCCAGGGATTTTTCTCTTTGTTGTTATTTTCTTCCTGTCTCAGAGGCCTGTGGGGTACAAATACCCATTTTTTTTTAAGATTAACTATCAACCTTTTCATTTTGTACATGGGGAAATCAAAGTAAAGAAACTCCAGGGGCCAAATTCCCCAAAGAGGAATCATTTTCTTGATAGAGAATTGTGTTCCTTCCCAGTTTTTCCACAGACTAAGATCTGTGAACTTGGTCTGGAAGTTAATTTGGAGTTGAATAAAGTCTGTGGTTTCACTAAAGACATTAAAAGTCTTCCTATGTCTCAAAGGAAAAGTACAATAACCAAAAGCTCAGCCCCTCAGATTCTCTCTTACGCAATGGACTGGCCTAAAATCAAACCAATGCGCTGTGAGCTAACATTTGGGTATTGTTTTACTGTGTTCCCCAAGTCGACATGATATTAAGAATTCCCTGGGTTGTACTCCAAACCTATAGTCACAACTCTGGGCAGGCACCTGGGAGTCAGAATGTTTGGCAAGTACCTTGGATGACTCTGATCAGTTTGGGGAAATGTTTTGGAGGAGATATTGTTATCAACTTCATTTTTCAGTGAAGGGCACTGGGGCTTGGAAGGGTTAACTGGCCCAAAGCATTGGAAAGATCTCTCTCTCTCTCAGTGTCCTTAGCCCAGAATATACATGATTAGCCATTTTTTCTTATTCAAATTGAAAATTAATTTTTGCCTCATGTACTCTGGCCAAACAGTTGTCCACAAAACAACCCTTTGACTTTAGCCTATTGAGACAGAATTTAAAAATACGGATTGAGTTAGAGTTTTACAGGTGGTTAAATGAACATTGTTTACCCCTGGGAAGAGTATTTGATATTTGGCTCTAACATCTGTATGTTTTGTTTTAGTTTATATTCTATATACAAATACTATCAATATTGACAACAGGAATAAATTCACATATGATGCTTCGATCAGCCAAGACATTAGGTAAAGTATTATTATATACTTTACATATTATATTATATTGTATTATATAGAGGTTTGTTTGAGAGAAAATGCAAATAGAATATTAATGGAGGGTTGTGTAGACATGTCTTATGGACTGCAGGAACTGGCTCATACATGACTTCTTTTCATTAATGAATTGCATATAAATTCTTCTTTAACTGCATTATTGGTTCATATAATTTAATAAAAACATATGAAAAGAATCCCCAAAAAGCCAGGTCTTTCCCTTCTACCAGTATATTCAGAATAATAGGATGATTCTGCTGGGTCTGGTCGTCCAGAGACCAGGCCCTCTTTCTCCTACTGCTTCTCTAGTCCACAGGCCTTTGTGCCTGCAGGGTAGAAACTGCTCTGTACCAAAGTCTACCTAACACGAGAGAAATTGCTCGTGTCCACAGTCTAACCAGCTAGCAAGAAGAAGTTGGAACGTGGGGACAGGAGGACAAGCAGCTCTTCTTTAAGGACAGATGTATCATTGTAATGCACACTCCATAGGCTCGAGCTTAATTACGGGAGACACAGGAGTGACAGAACCTCGAAAATCATCTTTTTCTGGCTGGCCATGATTTTAGTCAAAAGTCAGGAATTATGTTGACAGAAGAATGAAGGAGAGAATGGGCACAGGGAGATGCTTCCCAAGCTCTGCTGGCGCTGCTTATCTTTAAAAAGAATTTGAATTCAAAGACAAATGTAAACATAGAGACAATAAAATCACAAATGGGGACATTTAATAACATCTAAGAGGAATCTGAAGCTACTATAATATAATTACATGAGAACGGTGAAATAACAAACATAAAGAGAAATCCAGCAGAAGAGCATTGGTAGCGGTGGGAACAAGGGGGAGGGGTGAAGCTGGGGTGGGAACTAGGCTAATGCCTTCATTTCTCCTTTTTGATCGCAGGTTTGTGTGCTCTCTCCCTCCCAAGACAAATGGCTGTTCGAAATGCCATTGAACACATACAGCAGAATATACAGAATGCAATAAATTTATTTAAAACAGAAAAAATTTTAACAAATGTTAACTGGAATGTAGTAGAAGAAAAAGCAAATATTGGATACAATCCTGTGAGTTGATAGACTTGATAGTCATCTTATTCTCCCCCTCTGGGTCTTCCTGTCTTCCCTGACTCAGTATTAGAGACAGCTCAGTGGGTAGAGTGCTCGACACACAAGCATGGAGACCTGAGTTCGATTTCCAGAGCATACATGGAAAAGCCCGGTGTGAGGGTACTTGCTAGTAATTCCAGTTCTGGGGAGCCCTGGAGTTCACAGGACAGCCATCCTAGCCTCATCTGTGAGCTTCTGCTTCCAGTGAGTGACTGTTTCAAAAAGTGAATGTCTAGAATTGTCAAAGAACAAATTTAATTAGTAAAAATTCCTTTGAAAAGTAAACCAAAACCAAAACCAAAGTGGTTCTTCTGAGGTGATCTCTGTCCTCCACACACATGTGCACACATGTACACACACATACACAAACTTACATCTGTGTACATACACATATGCACAAACGTGACTCTACTAACCAAATACTGGAAAATAGAGGGGGAGATCTATGAAATCTATTAACTTTGATGTCCTGGTGAAGCAACTTCTTTGAATTCTGTCCCTAAAAGAAAGTCTTCATGATTGGCCTTTATATTAGATACAAGGAAAATGGATGTTTGTTCAAAATGGCTGGTTAAATTCCAGACAATGACCTCGGCTAAGATGACGCTTCCAACAGGTAGAGATCCTGAGAGATCTCTGTGTTTTATAAAAAGTAGAAACCACAGGCTTAAAGGGTAAACTGGCTTCTAAATCTCCCAAAGGAATATTTCCTTCATGGCAATTGAAATCAATGGTCTAATATTGTGATTCTTTTAAAGAAAATGCTCCCCCAAAGGGAATGGCACTATTAGGAGGTATGGCTTTGTTCGAGTGGGTGTGGCCTTGTTGTAGGAAGTGTCTCACCGTGGAGGAGGGCTTTGAGGTCTCCTATGCTCAAGTTACACCCAGTGTCTCAGTTCACTTCCTGTTGCCTGCAAGAGGTAGAACGTAGAACTCCCAGCTCCTTCTCCAGCACCACGTCTACCTGCTTGCCTCCCACAATGATGATAATGGACTAAACCTCTAACTGTAAGCTGCATATTAAATATTTTCCTTTATAAGAGTTGCCATGGTCATGGTGTATCTTCACAGCAATAGGAACCATAACTAAGACACATATGGCAAAGCATTAATCAAGTTATATACAGCTTATTGCTGTAGCAATTCTGAGCGAGTTACTAAAATCTTTGTTAAGTACAATGTTTATCTTGTTTTAGCTTATTTTCAACTTTGTCTCTTTAGATTTTAAAACAGACGCACACTGTTCAGGTTTCCTCTTTTCATGGTCCAAAAGAGGAGTCCCCAACAGATGAAGTTTTAATAGAAGAGGCCAGATTGCATGTAGCTATAATACAAATGGTTGGTATTATTCAAACAATATTATTTTTTTTGTCTCACAAGCCTTTAATCCTTATAGTTTTTGGGTAATTAGAAAACCTTTTTTGTCTTCTGAAATAGTCTATAGACTGTCAAAATTAGTCTTTGAGTTACAGAAATTTATTTATTTGGTATGTGTGTGTGTATACGTGTGTGCGTGTGTGTGCACTGTGGAATAAACCTTCTATACACTGTATATATGTATTATTCTCAGCGGTTAGTAAAAAGCTGATTGTCCAGTAGCTAGGCAAGAAGTATTAAGTGGTACAAGCAAACTGAGAGAGATGGGGTGAAGTGGGGCAGAGTCAGAGGAGTCGCCAGCAGATACAGGGAGAAGCAAAATGAGCATGCCATACTGAGAAAAGGTACCAAGCCACATGGTAGAACATAGATAAAAAATGTGGCTTAATATAAGTTTAAGAGTTAGCTAGTCACAAACCTGAGCTATCGGCCAAGCATTTGTAATTAATATAAGCCCCAGTGTGTTTATTTGGGAGCTGTTGGCCAGACAAAAACTCTGCCTGCATGTGCTGGAGGTTGACAATGAGTGTCTTTCTCAATTGCTTTTCAATTTTATTTTTGGAGACAGTTTGTCTTACTGAATCTGAAATTCACTGATTGGTTAGGCTGGCTGGCCAGCAGGCCTGGGGCATCCTCCTGTCTCTACTCCCCATTGCTGGGAGTACAGGCTGGAGCTGAGCTGAACTGAACCCTTCACAGGGATGCTGGGATCCAAACTCAGGTCCTGTGCATGTAAGGCAAATGCCTTACTGATGGTGTCATCTCTGCAGCCTGAGTTATTAAAACTTAACAAAACCAAGTCTTCCTTCTTTGGGCTTTGAGTTCAGGTTACAAACATTTTGTTTCTAAGACTAGTAAGTTTTATCTGTCACGTTGTGGCCCTTTACTAGTAAGTTTTATCTGTCACTTTGTGGCCCTTTAAACAGCTGAAAAGTTTTATTTTGTTTTTGAGACAGGGTCTCAGTAGGTATCCCAAGCTGATCTTGAACTCATGATTCTTCCGTTTCAGTCTCCCAGGTGCTGGGATTGCAGGCTTTTGTCACCACGTTCAGCTGAAACTGCTTTTTGGAAATGGAATACATTGTGTTCCTCTTATATGAGATTCCCCTGGCTGCTTATTTAACTTCTAGTAGTGTAATAAATTGACAGAGCCCATGACGTGCCAAGGCTGAGACCTGGTGTTAGTAATTATAGTGTGAGTTATGCAAGAACCAGGAAGCCCACGATGGGAGTTGGCAAGTCAGCTGCTCAGTGGGTAAAGGCCCTTGTCTTCTTGCCTGAAGACCTGAGTTCTATCCCCTGGACCCACTTAGTGGAGGAGAGAACTATTCCTATGAATTGTCTTCTGGCCTTCTTGTGCTCACACACATAATAAATAAATTAAAAAAACAATGAAATAAAATTGTAAGAGTAGCATAAGCTATTTTATATTTTTTCTTTCTTTTGAAGTAAGGTTTCACTGTAGCTTGGGCAGTCCTGGAATTCATGATAATCCTCCCGCCTTTCAAGTGCTGGGATTACAGGCGTGAGCCGCAGTTCTCAGCCATTCCATTAATGTTTTGATCCTTTGTAATTTTTATTTCAATATGAATATATGTAAATATTTATAAGTATAAAATACTAAAATATCAAAACTGTTTCAGAGCAGCTTTGAAAAGCAGTGTAATGATGGGGTCCTTGGGGTAGAGGCGGCCCGGATATTAATTGGTGCAACCAAAAGCTACTGCCCCATCCACGGAAAGTAAGTGAGACACTTCTTTATTTGTATTTTCCCAGACTGAATGAATTTGTGGCTATGAACAAACTGAGAATTAAATGTCCGGATTAACCAATCTATCATCTTGGCTCTCTCTGTGTCCATCTATTTGTCCACCTGTACCCTCATCCGTCTGTCCAATAACATTTTCCCTCTTCTCACTCCCGCTCCTTTTCTTTCCTCCCGCCCTCCTTCCTGCCCTCCCTCCTTTAGTCCTCTCTCCCTCTTTCTTTTTTCTACGCTGGGTCTTGAACATGCTTGGTAAACTCTCCTCATTCTCTATATCCCTACCCCAAATTTATCTACTCTGAATGCCCCTCTTTATTCTGCCTCCCACGTTCATGAGTTTCATAACTTTGGAGATGATCAGACTTTGATAAGAGACAAGGGAATCCATGAATAAGATTCCATAGAGCAGCCCGGGCAGCGGTGGCGCACGCCTTTAATCCCAGCACTCAGGAGGTAGAGGCAGGTGGATCTCTGTGAGTTTGAGGCCAGCCTGGTCTACAAGAGCTAGTTCCAGGACAGGCACCAAAAACTACAGAGAAACCCTGTCTTGAAAATCAAAAAAAAAAAAAAAAAAAAAAAAAGATTCCATAGAGCTTTAATTGCTCTTCTAAGTATTTTGCTTTTGTATCATATTCTCTAAGTTATTGGAAAAAGAACAGCAGCCTGGATTTTGTTCATAGATTGCTCTCCGGGGATAGAATGAGCTCTGGAGTAGTTGGCCTAAATGATGGTATAGCTAGATGCCATGCAGTGTGGTGGGAAAAGCTCATTGTCTTAAAGATGTATCAATATCCGGTCACTGTCCTGGCTAGCATTCGTGAGTGGGTATCTGAGACAAAACTGTGAGTCAGTGGCAGAGATAACAACTGGGTGGTGATTACTATATCAGGAGTCTGGTCATCTCTATGGGAGACCTATCATTGGCCTGGGGATTATATTTGGGAAAGCTGGGGCATTCAGTTGCCTTTAGGGTCGCGTAACATGAGATAAAGGAAGCTTAGTTCTAGAACTCCTAAGGGGGCTGGTCTAGAAAAACTTTAATTAGGTCCAGTCTCAGGTCAGGAAGGGTTCTAGGAACATGGGCACAGGAGTCTCAGGCTAAAAGTGTTACTGAAATATGACCGCGGATATGGAGAGGTGCAGGAACTAAGGGCTAAGACAGCATATTCAGTAAGCCGACATTAATATTTAGTATATCTTCCCCCTTTATTGTCCTAACTGAGATACTATTTTTAACAACACACATGTGTTTTTCTTAGATTCATGAGTATTTCTGATGTTTCAACTTATGTGAGAGCTAGAAGTTGGCTTATAAAGTTTAAAAACATGTTAACTTACTTGGAATATCACAAAGAAAGGATACTTTTCACTGTACCTGGGTAAGTATTACGAACCTTTAAGAGCATCATACCCAGAATATCACCACTGCAACGCTTTTAGAGTAGATCCCCCTTCTATTTAAACTAATTTTGTGACAGATGTTTGCAGGTTAAGTAGTGACTGAAGAGTGTGTTTGCCTCTTCTAGCTCAGCAACTTCACTGACATCCTTATAGAAGATGATGGCATTTTAGGACTAGCTCGTATACCACATTTCTTGCACTACTCATCTGGGTAGAGGACTGGGAAAGCGTGAGCCATACCTGCAGTGGCTCAAATCGAGCCCAAGGCAACCTTGTTTGTTGGATAAATGTCTAAAATTAAGGGAAAATCAACTGTACCTTAAGAATGCCTGATTTTCCAAAATATTATTAAATACATGCTTTGCTTAGCCTGGGTAGAGTTTTTACTTTGTTATATAGACCGTGAACTTATATAATTTTAGAGCAGGAAAACAGCTTCTCTTTTCCAAAAGAGGACGCAAAACCAAGAACATACAGGGAATATTTTCTGCTTTCTTCCATTGAATAAATTTAAAGAGAACATAAAAAAGTAAACCCTTAGCATCCTGACGTATGTTCAAGAGCATTGTTTCTCATTGCTGTAATGGGATTCTGGACACAAAACAGCTCAAGAAGGAATAGCTTCAGCTCACAGTTTGAGGGGCATAGATCGTCATGGCAGAGAAAGGGTGACCCTGGGAGAGTAAGGCTGCTTGTTCAGATCTGGGAGCAGTGAGAGAGGATGTTTTTCTGCCTCTTTCTGCTTCCCTTCCCCCTCTCTTCCTCTGTGCACCCACCGTAGTCACACCTGCTGTGTGTTGATGATTCCAACAGCCATGCCATATCCAGAAGATAGCGCCCCACAACATCCGTCTTCATCCTTTGGTTCTCACAGTCCTTGCACCTCCCATCCAAGATGTTCCTTGAGCCTCAGAGGAGGCGGCATCAGTGTCCCATTTGAGGCCAGACACTCAGCAGTGCCTTATTTTGACCAGTCATGAGTCCCACTTGGACTGTAGAAGATAGAGGCCGAGAGCCGTGTGAGTCTATGAGAATACACATATATATCTGGAAGGCATTTGACAAAGCATCAACTGCAGGTCCACTGGGAGGACTGGGAGCTCCTGGCCATGGGCTTTTGGCTAGATCTATAATGGTAGGCATATATGCCGTCTAGGGGAGTGGGCCTCCAATCTAATCAAGATGTGGTGTTTCTCTCAGCACATCCATGCCAACATTGAACCAGTGGGCATATCTTGCCAGGCAGTTTATCACGAACACCCTCAAGGTCCACAGCTGCACTTGGTTGTTGATGACTTTTCTCCGTTGACAGCCTAGATACCACGTTCTATCACTGTGAGTGAGAGCCGCAGGGAGGAAGAGGCCAGCTCAGTTTCAGCTTTACCTCTTTGTGTTCTGTGTCCAGAGTGGATGTTGTCTTCAGCGATAAGGATTTAGAAATGTAGAATATCTAGTTCTAGTGGTTAAGCAGGAACAATGACAATAGCCTTTGTATTGTTTTGGAAGCCTCTGGGAGCTGCCTAGGCAACAAGTCATAAGGAAGAAATCTCACAACCAAGATGTTTTTTAATCCAATCAAGTTGGCCAAGTAAACAGTTATCATATCCAGAAACCTCTTTTGTTCATTTCTATTTTGGATGGATTAGAAAGTTTTAAGAAATGAGCCGGGAGGTGGTGGCGCACGCCTTTAATCCCAGCACTTGGGAGGCAGAGGCAGGCGGATCTCTGTGAGTTCGAGACCAGCCTGGTCTACAGAGCGACAGGCTCCAAAGCCACAGAGAAACCCTGTCTCGAAAAACAAAAAAACAAACAAACGAAAGTTTTAAGAAATGAATATGGTAATTTATTTTTTATTTTTATTTATTTATTTATTTACTTATTTTTGTTTTTCGAGACAAGGTTTCCCTCTGTAGCTTTGGTGCCTGTCCTGGAACCAGCTCTTGTAGACCAGAACTTTGTGAGTTCTGGCTTCGAACTCACAAAGATCCTCCTGCCTCTGCCTCTTGAGTGCTAGGATTAAAGGCATGTGCCACCACTGCCCGGCACGAATATGGTAACTGTTGAATATTTCTCCCATTTAAAATTTTTTTCCCATTTAAAAATTTTAAACAATGCTAATGAATAACATATATTCCTCTATGTTTATTGTTTCTTGCTTTTAATTTATTATATACATTAACAGAGTCAGCCTTTTCTCTTCCTCTACTATAATCTCTATGTAAAGTATGCTAGTTATTATTATTAGTAGTAGTATTTTGTTTTTTGGAGACAGGGTTTCTCTGTATAGCACTGGCTACCCTGGAACTCATTCTGTAGACCAGGCTGGCCTCAAACTCAGTGATCCACCTGCGTCTGCCTCCTAAGTGCTGGGACTAAAGGCCTGGCTGTAGGCTTTTTTTTTTACTTATGTATTTAATATTATGTCTAGTTTGATTTATTTAGACTGATGTTGGCCTTCACTGCTTACTTGTTATACTTTAAATGACTTGATATTATTTGCTCTTATTTTTTTCCAGGAATAATAAATTTCTGATTTTTGTCTATCGCATTATAATTTCAGAAGAATTTGAATATGCCACATATGTTGTATCAGTAATGTATATTTTCCCTATGATAATACACATATGGCCAACTGCAAGAGAGCTAAATATATCAGCACTGATATCCATAAACTACTATTTTATGTTTTTATACACATTAGAATCAGCACTGAAGGTACTGTGGAAAATAGAAATATATTGTACAAAAAAGAATAATTCAGATATTTTGAATCCATTTTCTGTTATCTTATTATCAAAATAACTTGATACCAGAAGCTATTTGTTATTGCAGCTGATGGATCCTGGGATGTTCACAGCCTTGGTGCCAGTCTTGGCCATTGGTTGCATCTCATCATAGTAGAGAGACTCCCAAGGGTTAGGTGACAGAAAACTGGTATTTCAGGCATAAACGCTTCCCTCAGATGATTCATGGAATGTGTAAGCAAATACACATGAATTGGCTTGAGAGTCACGTGCCTGGACAGGAGACTCAGTGATGGTAACTGACGGTGCTTCATTAATAGTATTGCAGCAAGCTTGTCTACTGCCTTGAAATTATTATTTTGGTTTTGCAGCTCCATTATAGATGCTATATTTTGAGTCTCACTAAACATTTTGATGTGTATTAATAATTTGGGGGAATTCCAGACAAGTAGCTTAAAATTCAGAGTTTAGAATACAACTCATGGGACTGGAGAGATGGCTCAGAGCTTAAGAAGGGGCAGTGCCCTCTAGAGGGTCTGAGTCCAGTTCCCAGCAAACACACTGAGTAGTTCACAATTAGCCATTGTAGACACAGTTTTTCCTGTCCCGTCAATCAGCTCTATCCCGCCAGCCGGCTCCTAAGTAACCACACAGAAACTTAATATTAATTATAAAAGCTTGGCCGGTAGCTTAGGCTTATTTTTAGCTAGCTCTTGTAACTTCAGTCAACCCATTTCTATTACGCTACGTGATCCTCTGACTCCATCCTTCTTCTCCCCAGTCTTCTCTCTGCCCTGGCTAGCTATCAGTCAATCTTTTTTTTTTTTTTAATTAAAAAGGACAGCAACACATTTTCACAGTACACAGAAGGATTATCCCACAGAAATCCATAACTGTAACTCCAGATCCAGGGTATCAGATGCTCTGTTCTGGACTCCACGGGCACCTGCACACAGGTAGTGTGCGTAAACATATGCTCAGGTGAACACACACATACACATAAAACAAAAAGGTCACACCTAGGGTGTAACTCACTTCTAGCTAACTTACAAGTTTAAATATTTCCCTCTCCCCTATGTCAATATATAGTTGTTATGGAGTAACATATATTCTGTTTGTGTTTTTAAACAGATAATGATTTTAAAAAAAAAGTACTTTCTTCAGAATTGGAATACTTTGGATTTTTTCATCATAGTTATGGGAATCGTTGATATATTGTGCATCTACTTTGTCAAGCTGAGACCAGACAGCTTGATTCTGATCCAGTTTACAGTGGTGATAGGATATTTAAGAATAATTAGGTTTCTTCCTATCTTTAAGGTAAGGGTTCCTATGCTAAAATACTGGTTCGCTGCATGGTTTACTAAGTGAGTTAGTAAGCTTCACTCTTTTGAGAAAATGAGAGAAGGAGCTGTCTCTTTCAGAATGTTCTTCAAGCAGAGTTTCTTGGGTTTACTTAACAGAAGTATGGGTGAGGCTTTACTTACAGAGGTGACTCAGAATTGGCAGGTCAGTTTCTTTCCCCAGCAGGCCTCACCATTACATAATCTGGGGAAGAGGCCTTGTGAGCCTTGTAAATTTCAGGGACTTTCTGATACTTGTGAGTGGTTTATACTTTCTGAGTCTTAAGGAGACTTCCTCCAGAATAGAATGTTTCATTTTAGAGGAGATGGTTAAACAAACACAAATCTATTGAGAGTGTGCCCACCAGTTCTCAATCAGGTAGTTAACCCTTCTGTCTTGTACTGCCTGAACAAAATCATAGTAAAGTGTATTTAGTAAATCAATATTATTATATAGTTGGGTTTTTTAATTAAGCACTTACTTTTTTCCAGGAACTGGGGCAAGTACTTTATATACTTTATCCAGTTAAACTCTTACAATAACCTTCTGGGGTAGGTGTAACTTCTACATAAAGTTAGGTGCCCTAAAAATTAGACTCAGTCCAACGTGACTTCAAAAAGAAACATCTCTGCCTTGGCAAAGGTTGGGAAAACATTGGAGATCTTTATTTTAGATGCCCTAGGCATCAGTGGTCAGCTCAGGGGGTGTCAGTCTATCACAAGAGAAGACTTTGAAAACATTTTCTTTAAACAAAATCCCTCTACACCCAAGTTTGTAATCAAATGGCAGCTTATACGTCCCAACTCTGTTCTTTTAATTCTGGCACCATGGTACTATTTTCTTGTTACTTTCTCCTCTACTGATATTGAGTCTCCCACCAAATGCTCCTGTGCTCTGACCCAGCATGGTCTCTATGGGAAGCACCTTGCTGTGACAGTTGGCTTTGGAGCAGTGGCTCCATTGGGTTCCTAGGCTTTACATATTAGTTTCATTTTGCTTAGGAGGAAACGGAGTCCTCAGAGTCACAGGGAGTTTGCTGAAGGTCACAGAGACGGCGGCTGGAGAGATGGTATAAGTCTTAACTCTTAAGTCCCTGCATTAGGTGGCCGCAGCCTAAAAGTAGAGAAATGTAGAACAAGGAAGGAAGGAGGCCTGCATGGTGCAGAGAGAGCGTTTATTCCTCAAAGCTGTTGCTCAGCGCCCTGGGCCACCACTTCTGCTTTCTGATATTGAAGAGGAGAGAGACTACGGTACAGGGACTGGGACTCCACCTAAAGCTACAGTCAATTATTCACAGAGCTTTGACTTTCGGGAGTGGTCACAAACCCAAGTGTGTATGGATGCAGTCAGTGGCCCGCTGACCACACACCACAGTGTCTGACACTGAACTTCTGGACAGGACCAAATTCTGCATTTCTAGAAAGTTCCTGGACATGTTTTTTGCTGGCCTACATTTGACACTTGGAGAATTTCTGCCAGAATGGGTGTTTTCCTCATGATTTTTTTTTTTGTTAAAAAATAAATTAACACACAGTATTAGATTTCAATCTAGGGTTTTCAAATAAAACTATATTTTTATTAATTTTGCTCCCTCCTCTACCATCCCATTGCCTCTTCTTGTGCACCCCAGTCTTTTTTCTACTTTTCTGTCCCAGGGCTCTGTTGCCTCCTCTGCCTTGCTCAGTGCCTTTAATTCCCTCCTGTGGTCTCCACAGCCTGTACCTACACTCTCTCCTGCTTACGTGTATGCCCATAGCATTGTAAACTCGATCCTCATGAAAGAGAAAACACTTAATTAAATGCATGCTTTTTCCTTCACCTTATTGCTTCAGATTATAATACCAATACTAATAAATATTGCGGACGTACAGATCAAGAAGAGCCTCAGTTTGATGTACAGTATTACAAAAGGCTATGTCAAAAGTCAGGAAGATGCCAAACTTTTGGTCAGGCAAATTTCTGGTCGTGAATCAATCTATCAGGTGAGAAACAGGCAGAGGATGGGGTGGATGGGAATTACCTTACCTAGGTATATTCATGTCTTTAGGATCAGCTTGTCAGGTATGTGACCAACAGACAGATCTCAGTAGTCAAACAGGTTCAAATGTTTGTTAAACAAGGTTCTTCAGAGAAGAGTGTAAACTTTCATGTGTGTATGTGTGTGCATACACGCATATGTGGGTGTATGGTTGTGTGTGTATGCACTTGGGTGTGCTATGTGAGACCCTATCTCAAACAAAATAAGACAAGACACAACAAGCAAAAGCAATAATGATGATGATTACCCACCAAAAAGAGAACTGAAAATGCTGAACAAAGCCAAATGTGAGCTGGGCACTCACGGAGCCTCATGGTGAAGCTGATGGTCGTGGAAACAGTGCTGGTAGTGAGATGGGTGTAATGAGTGAGTCGCGGTGAGTCACTGGTCCAAGAAGAGCTGGCAAGTAAAAGTGACTCAGCTTGCTCCCGCCCAGCCAGAAACAGCCCCTGTTAAATGTAATGCTTAGCCCTCTGCGTGTTCTCTAGCCCTCTGTTGCGTTCCTTCTGTTCATTTGCAGACCCATTAAAATGTTGCTTTAATTTTTTGACCACCATTTTGATTATTTCTTTCTCCAAGCAATGGTTTCTCTCTTTCCCTCCCTCCCTCCGTCCCTCCGTCCCTCCCTCCCTCCTTCCCTCCCTCCCTTCCTCCCTCCTTCCCTCTCTCCCTCCCTCCTTCCCTCCCTCCCTCCCTCTTTCTCCCCCCCCCCGTCTCTTGAATCTCATATTTATTTGAAAAGTTTCTGTTTCCTGCACGACTTCTGCTCCCTTGACGTCCCATTTCAAAAGTGGGAATTGTTTCTAGGTTATACTGGACTACACAGTGAGTTCTAGGTTGGCTGAGGCTACACAATGGGACCCTTTCCCTCCCCTGCCATAGCCCTCCCCAAACAGAAAACAAAGACACAAAACAGAGAATGTGGAGAAGTTCACAGAGGCTTTAGAGGGAGGAAGATGAGAGAAGACAAACCGGGGAGGGCGCTAAGGACGTTTGGAGACATTTAGGAGCTGGCAGAGGGATCTGGAGGAGTTGCCTTGATAGCTAAGGTAGAAAAGAAGCCTCCATTGGCACTTTAAAGGGAGAGATGACCCAGTGGTTAAGAGCACTGGCTGTTCTTTCAGAGGCTCCAGATTCATTTCTCAGCAGCACATGGCACCTCACAGGCATCTTTAGCTCTAGCTCCAGGGATGTGATGCTGGCATCTAGTCCCCCAGGTACCAAGCACTCATATGGTGCAGACATAAATTTGGACGAAACACCCCTACACATGAAAGAAAATAAAAATTCAGAAGCAGAGGACTTCAGTAAAGACTTCAGTGACTTTTTGAGATATGTATTAGGTAGCTGCTTCTTCTGAAGTGACTGGGTTGTTTTTTTAATTTTTTGTCTCTTTGTTCTTTGGGGGGGCACCACCCAGCTCCCAAATAAATACACGGAGGCTTATTCTTTCTTATGAATGCCCAACCTTTGCTTGGCTTGTTTCTAGCCAGATTTTCTTAATTTAAATTATCCCATCTACCTTTAGCCTCTGGATTTTTATCTTTCTCTGTTCTCTATATCTTTCTTTACTTCTTGCTCTGTGGCTTGCTGTGAAGCTGGGTGACTGGCTCCCTGGAGTCCTCCTCCTTCTTGTTCCTCCTTGATTTCCTTTTCCAGATTTCTCTTCCTATTTATTCTGTCTGCCAGCCCTACCTGTCCTCGTTCCTGCCTTGCTATTGGCTCTTTATTTGACCAATCAGGTTTTAGACAGACAAAGATACACAGCTTCACAGAGTTAGACAAATGCAGCCTAAAAGAATGCCACACATCTTTGCGTCATTAAACAAATGTCCCACAGCATAAACGAATGTAACACATCTTAAACTAAATTCCACAACACCGGGTGTTTCTGGAAACTGGCCTATGGCAGTTTACCTGCAGTGAGGTGACCGACATTGCCTCTCTGGTAGTGGTGTCTTTGAAGGCAGGAGGTACTGTTGCCCAGAATCTCAGTGTGAACATAAATTCAATTCTGCACAAAGGAGACTTAGCATAATTCAAAAAGGGCTGGACATGAGTATGTTGGTGCCATAAGATGTCTAATACTAATACTAATATCGAAGTGTTTCATAAAAGATGACATATCTCATTTGCATATACAAAGAAAGGGATTTACTAGGTGTAAATTTTTTAAAAGTCCAAACAAACAAGAAAAAACAATTTCTTTTTGTTTAAGCTTCAGATAACAGACCTATTGTTTCCGATAAGCAGTATCTGAGTGCCTTTCAGGTGCCTGTATGTGGCAACCCAGGGGACTGTGCACTGTTGTCTCAGCGTCAGTGCGGTATCTGAGGGCATTGCAGGCACCCGCATGTGACAACACAGAGGACTGTGCCTTGTTGCCTCCGAGTTGGTGTGGCTAAGAAAACGCTCCAGAAAGACTGACAGCCGGAGTGAGCTTTATGAGGAACAGTGCCTGGGACACAGTGAGCAGCCCACAGTAGCTGTTGTGGGGTTGAAAAAGCAATCACACCATCTGTTTGCCTCAGTGTGGAGTTACTTCTCCGATTGTTTAAGGAGTGGCCTTTAGGAGCATGAACTCGTTTACAGAGCATGTCCACACCATTCCACTTGCTAATGTGCTCTTGGCAAAGTAGATCCCCAAATAGCTGTTTCCCTAGGCATGCATTCAAATTGGTCTCTGCCAATGAGAATTCTTAGTGGTGCACAGTGGAGTGAAGGGTACTTTCGTTCCTCCTTCCCTCCCTTCCTTCCCTCCCTCCCTCTTTGTTTCCTTTCTTTCTTTCTTTCTTTCTTTCTTTCTTTCTTTCTTTCTTTCTTTCTTTCAAAATAAAAACAGTTACAGTAAAGCAAGGTACTTAAGCAAAACATCAGCCTTGCACCATTCATAGCAATTTGAGTCCCAGTCTGGGGAATACAGCGAAATTCTTCTGGAAGACAAAAGCTCCCCTAGATCAAACTAAGTGAGACTTCCTTTGTGATGCTTCTCAGGTGATAAAACCAGGATTGTACTTGGTGTAATAAGAACCATTCCTTAATTTCTTACAGAAACTGTATGACATTCTAGAAAAAAACAAACGAGAGGCTATTAAAGAACTAGGTGAGTGGTTGGAGCATTTGCTTCTCTGTTTTGTTTTGCGAGTCTATAGATTTTATTTCTCTGTGCTTCAGAAGGCCAACATCCCAGATCATGGTCTATCGAGGTTGGTTTCTGGTGAAGCCTGGCTTCTTGGGGGGTAATTATGGCTGTCTCATTGCTGTGTCCCCATTTGACCTTTTCTGCATGGACAGAGGAACTCTGGTACCCAATTTCTCTTATAAGGATGAGAACCCATCTTTACACAGTGGGGACTCCACCGTTATGGTACCCTTTAAGCCTCATCACCTCTGTGAAGGCCCTTTTCTAAATATGGTCACATGGATTAGAGCTCCCACTCTGATTGTGGGTCACTGACAACACAATTCTGTTGGTGTCAGAGTGAAAAAGTTCTGGGAAGAAAAAAATTCCAAAGCGCCAGAGAACTCTCTGGAGGAATTCAACCACCGATGGGTATTTTCTCCTTCCTCTGTGGGCATACACTCTATTATTTAAGCTTTTCAACTCTCTTCAGTGAGCATTTGTCCTTTTGTAATAGGGAAGGTTGCACAGAGACGCAACCCCTGTCTCCCTGGGGGAGCCTTTTCTTGACAGATACTCCTCAGGGCTCTGTTGCTCTGCGGACAGCAGAAAAGTAAGACATACAGAAAGAAAGAAAGGTAAGAAGCTTCAGGCACAAGGTGGATAAAGAGGAACAGATTAACTTAAGTTAAAAGAGCTAGCCAGAAACAAGCCTAAGTTAGGCCACACATTCATAACTAGTAAGAAGTCTCCATGTCATGGTTTGGGATCTGGCAAGCAGCCTGAAAGAAGGAAGCCTGGTACAAAACATTAGAGAGAGCCTGGCAGGTGCTGTTTCAGTGTAGGGAAAAGATGGAGGCAGGGTGTCTGCTCAGATGGCAAGGTCAGGGCCCTCAAGGTTTTTAGGAAGAAACACACATGGGTTAGCTTTGACAAGAAGTTGTTTTGCTCAGCGTGGTTAGCTTGCCTGAGGCCATGTGGCTAATAGGTGGCAGTCAGATCTCTAGCTTTGGTGGATCTGGTACTAAAAATCTATGCTCTAGATCGTGGCTACCCTTTATTTTACTGGTCACCTCATTTTAGTGAAAAAAGATGTGTAAGTACCTTCCATACGTACATCAGACATGGTGCTCAACGTAAAGATGACACATAAAATGCTAATTTTGGCCAAGAGTCTAGCCCCTGACTTCTTGTATTATTACAAAGGAATGAGAATGCCACTTGATCTCACAAGACTTACCTAAGTCCAGATGTTCTTTCTAACGAAAGTCATCCATCCACCAAAGAATACATAGAGGATGAGGCAGAGATGTCAAAACAATACCCTAGTCAATTGAGTTTTGACACAGAAATAGGCAGTGAGATACCATGGGGATAAGACAGAGAGTGGTGTAGTTGTGGGGGAAACTAGTTTTCAATCTTCTCATCCATTTGATGGGATGCAAATTCACCCTACTAGCCCCAGGAGTTCTGCGAGAATGAAAGGCTATGGTACAATATTGGTTGTTATTGTGGTTACTGCGTAGGTTGCTTACCAAGTCTATTCTTTCCCAGGGCTCCTAGAGCACGAAGGACGCGATGTCGTCATTGCCCTGAAGACAAAGCAGGCCATCCGCCATGTGATTGCTAAAGCCCTGAAGAACCTCACCTTCCTCTGGTCAAGAGGCATCATTGACAAGCACGAGGGCATCGAAATGAATAAGGTAGTAATGCAGTCCCCACCTTGTGTGGTTCTGGAAGTTCAGGCGACCCAGGGTGTAATGAGAGGAGGAGTTTGGGGAAAGCGGTTAACCACAGGAGCTACCTTGACAATTCCGGGCATTCTTAATTCCCGTGGCAATCACAGCCAGTACTGCCTGGCATGCTCCAGCAGTTGGAACACCTTGACTTCAAGCGACTAAAGCCAACTGCAGTTAAATTCAGTGAAGAAGCAAGCATGGAGATTTAAAAAACGGGACTCAGAGGACTTGCAGGCTGTGTGCCCAGGCTTCAGGAAGGGACTTGAAGAAAGACTTAGAAAAATTTCAAGATTCCTTACTTCTTATCAGGATTGTCTCTGAAACTTTCCTCTGGCTTGTTAGCTAGACTCAGTAGATTGATTGATTGATTCCCTCTTCTCCATTTACTGGTAAAATTTGTATTGCACAATTTCACTGACAGGGGCATCTGTGGAGACCATAACATATTTGTAGGGGTCTCTCTCTCTCTCTCTCTCTCTCTCTCTCTCTCTCTCTCTCTCTCTCTCTCTCTCTCTCTCTGTGTGTGTAAGAGAGGGTAGGATGTAATAGTTGAATTATAAAGATGAGAAGTTTTATCTGAGTTAATAAGTGAAAATAAGAGGAAGGTAACAGGAACAAAAAGAGTATAATACACATGGCAGTGGGGAGTGGGGGTTGTGAGTCAAAGTCCGCACAGCACAATCATATTTAGTATTTAGATTTCCTTGGTTTTGACTTCATGCCTTTTTTTTTTTTGGCCACAGAAATGATCACCATAATTTCTCATGTTCATTTTTAGGTACTTCTTACAAAAATAAAAGCCTTGAATAACTTTCCAATGGCAATCCCACCTCCAACCCCAGACAAATACCTACCCAACATCGTTTGGATGGAAAATAAAGATGTTCTCATTGAGTTCTTCAAGGTAATAATGTCTTCTGTTCTGGTACAGGATGTAAACATTTCCCCTGCCCCGACCAATGACTAAAGAAATGCTTATCAGAAATAGGACTTTAATTAAATAAGCTTTTTTTTATTGAAGACATCAAAAATCCAATTTAAACAAGGAGAAAATGTTCTGAAGAATGTGGTTGCTTTCACAAGTGAAGAGCCACTTGGCTATCGTAGGTTGATTTGCTATAGCAAAGTACTGTAGACCAAGTGGCTTTCAAACAACCAAAATTTACTTCTCATGCCGGGTGGTGGTGGCACACGGCTTTAATCCCACTCGGGAGGCAGAGGCAGGAGGATCCCTGTGAGTTCGAGGCCAGCCTGGTCTACAAGAGCTAGTTCCAGGACAGTCTCCAAACCTATAGAGAAACCCTGTCTTGAAAAACAAACAAACAAACAAAAAAACCAAGCAAAACAAAACTAAAAAACAACAAAAAAAGAAAGAAAGTTCTCACAGTTCTGGAATCTGGGAAATCAGCTGGGAAATCCGAACTCAGGGCATGATCAGATGTGGTGTCTGGTGAGAGTCTGCGTCTGATTTATAAATGATTGTCTTCTGATCCTATCTGACAGAAGGAGCAAGAGGGCTCTATGGCGCTAATCCCAAACATGAGGACTTCACCCTTATGACCTAAGCACTTCCCAAAGGCTCTCTCTCCTAAAAGCCTCACGCTGGGGCCTGGGACTTCAGCATAGGAATTCTAGGGAGACACAATCATTCAGTCTAAAACATTAGCCATCCTTGGGCAGGGTGGAAAGACCTAACAGAAATTTGTGAACATTTTTTTTCTTCTAATGCTTGGGTACAAGAAATAGGTTCTCAAATCCTAGTTTTGTGCTTCAGTTCGGACTCTTGGGAAGTTTGGTTGGTGTAGCTTGTAGCAGCTGTCCAGAGGGAAGCCTTGTTGGCGGAATCTTCTGGGGGTGGTTTGGAAAACAGATGGTGTCTAATAATGGGAGAGGGCTAGCCTGAGACTGGGAAGAAGCAATTGAAGGGTGCTTGTTAAAGCTCGCATCCCCTGAAGGTTTTTATTATTTTTTTAAACAGAGTTTTAAGATAAAATTAGAATTTGGTTCCTTATAGGTAGTAATTTTCACAATGATTGACTGGCCAGACAGCAATGAACTAGGAGCCATGGTAAAAAGGATGAGAAGGTAACGCCACATGCTAAGGACAGACAAACATCTTTATGGACAGCTCAGGCACGGCCTTTCTCCCCTCCACAGTTAGTCACACTCTGCAGGGCTGGTGGGTTTTCCCCCTCTGCCTACAGATGCAATGCGCTGATTAGGTGGCTCCTAACTTTCCTAAGTTTTGCCATCTAAGTCAGATTTCGCCAGGCTAAAACTCACACCAAGTTAGAAACTTGTGGTTGCCTTTTTAATCAGCAACAGCCCAGCACTCTTGCCTGGGTTGACAAATCCGCAAGGCAAAAGAGCAGAAGCATCTCTTATTGTAGATGAGTTCATCCTCACTGTCTGTCCTAGCTACGAGGAGCCAACATTGCAGAGCTAACTTTCTCTACTGCTCCCTGCTTCCAACTCCCAATAGTTAGTTAATTGCAATGGCAATTATCAGTCTGGGGAGACGGCGCAGTAGGTAAAGCATGTGCTGTGCCAGCGTGAGGACCTGAGTTCAGATCACCAGAACCTGTGTGAAGTGGGGTGTAGTAGCACATGTCTATAGTCCCAGTGTCCCACGGTGAGAGAGAAGGCAGAGACAGGTATTCCTGCCAGCTCCTAGATCAGCTGTCTTTGAGTATGAAGAAGTGAACAATGAAAAAGAGACCTTGTCTCAAACATGGTAGAAGGTGAGGACCAAGACCTGGGACTGTCCTCTGCCCTCCATACATGGACTGTGCGTACACACACACACACACACACACACACACACACACACGAGAATAGTCTATAAAGATCAGTGTAAAGAGGTTGGTAGAAAACCAAGGCTGAAATAATACATAAACAAGTCATTAACCTTAGATCCCTTGGATTTCTAGCTGTAGCCTTGCCAGTGCTTGTGCATCATCACACAGTTGAGAACCGCGTAGAGTGCGGGGTGAGAGCTGTTTTTCTCAACTTCACGCTCTGAGACAGCCAGTATGGGTGATTTGGAAACCTGTTGATTGCATTTATTTCTCAAATGACAACTACCACCATAGTTTTCCTATTACAATCCCTTCACTAGCTCACTTTGTTTAAAGCCCAAACTCTTTTCTACGCTCATGAGCATCTTCAAGACCTGGATCTGGACTTGGTTATGCTATGACTTTTATGGGGAGGGGACTTAAGCAATTTTGCTTTTGTAGGCCTGTTCCTCCACAAAAATATGTGGAAAATTCTACTTTGTATCTGTTGGTGTTATTATAAAAATAAGGATATTAGACTGGGGAGATGGGAAAGTGTTTGCCATGGCCTGGCATGTGGACCCGAATTTGAGTCCCTAGAATGCACGTAAAGCTGGACATGGTAGCATGCCTCTGTAGTCCCAGCTTGTGGTGAGATGGAAGGCAACAGGAAAATTCCTGGAAGCTTGTGGCCAGGAAGCCTAGTGCACACAGTGTCTCAAGAGACCCTGTCTCAAACAAGGTGCAAGGCCAGGACAGACACCCAAGATTGTCTTCTGACTTCACACACAAATACACAAACACATACACAGACACACATTATACATATCAACTCACACATCATACACACTAAAAATGAATAGATTAAAGCATTTTCTTTATAAAAAACTTTATTCTCATTACTCTTTTAAAAGAATTTGGGGCTGGAGAGATGGCTCAGTGGTTAAGAGCATTGTCTGCTTTTCCAAAGGTCCTGAGTTCAATTCCCAGCAACCACATGGTGGCTCACAACCATCTGTGATGAGATCTGATTCCCTCTTCTGGCATACAAACATACATGGAAGGAATGTTGTATACATAATAAATAAATAAATCTTTAAAAAAAAGAATTTAAACATTTCTGTGAGTATATAAAGTATGTGGAGCCCCAGATACCTACAATATTCTGATGCCTAGGGATTGCTAAGTCTGGTCTCTGTCTCTGCTTGAGATATACTTAATATTCTGCAGTTATCTCAACTGTATATATTGTATTTGCTACTAGGTCTTTTCACATGTATCTGCTATCTGCTGCTCTTCTTTCGGGATCCAGCTTAGCTATCCCCACCTTGCTGGTGAGGGTATCACAAACAACTGGGAAAAACCCCCGTCTCCTTTCCTCACCATCTCCAAGTGCCCCGTTCCCATCTTCATTGCCACAACCACCACACTTTATTGACAGCACCTGTCCCACCTAAAAGCCCTTCTGTGGCCCAGAGTGGGCTGCCTGGCTTGACATTTGCAGCCCAAGCCCCAGTGAGGGTTAAACACTTTCTTATTTGTTCATTTACTCAGTTGTCCCCTGATCATTTACTGGATGCTAGCATTATTTGCTGTGATAAGTACTCAGCATGAAGTTTTTTCTTGTTTGCCTGTGTTTTTATTTCTTCAAATTGATGTGATATGTATATATACTATAACTAAGAATCCCAGAAGATGTTTTCCTTTTTTATGCTATTTGAAAACTATTTTTAATTTTAAAACATTATTTCTGTGAGCCGGGCCTTTAATCCCAGCACTCAGGAGGCAGAGACAGGTGGATCTCTGTGAGTTCGAGGCCAGCCTGGTCTACAGAGCTAGTTCCAGGACAGGCTCCAAAGCCACAGAGAAACCCTGTCTCGAAAAACCAAAAAAACAAAAACAACCCCCCCCCAAAACCAAACCAAAACATAACAACAACAACAACAAAAAACCCAAAACGTTATTTCTGTTTAGACAAGTGGTCTATGAAATTTTAGGATTGAGCTCTTCCCTACTTTATTTTGCCATTCAGGAAAGAACTCGACTCACCTATTTTGACTACGGTGATATCATCTGTAGAGAAGGTGAAATGCCCCAAGGAATCTTCTTAATTATTTCAGGAATGGCAAGTGTAAGAACAACTAATTTTTCTTCATTTAAATGCATTTTGAATATACAGTTGTAACTTAGGGGTAAGTTCTGGAGCTGAAAAGTTTGAAATTGTATGTCTCTTCCACGTGACACCATTCCTGTGGAGAGTAAGGATGGCGGCCGCGACAGAATCTTCATACTTAATACTCGAATGTGCTTCCCATTTTACAAAGTGCACTCAGAGTTGTTACTTACTCTTCACAAAAAAGCTGGAGGAATTAGTAGTTCAGGATGTTCAGGCGTGGAAACCAGTAAGCACTTGAACTCATTTACCTAAATGAGCGTTCAGGCATAAGGGCTTGGCTGCAGCTCTGAGTCTCACAGGTCAAGTTGGATGAAGAACAAAACAAAACTTTTCAGTTGATCAATGAGGAGACTTTTGTTTGAGGAGATAGAGATAGATAGATAGATAGATAGATAGATAGATAGATAGATAGACAGACAGACAGACAGACAGATGTTGTCTGAGTTTCTCTCCTGCCTGGTTTCTGTCCTCCCACCAGGTCCCACAGCTATTTAGCTCCAAAGAAATCACACAGAGGTCTATATTAGTGATAAACTGATTGGCCCATTAGCTCAGGCTTCTTAGTAACTCTTTTAACTTATATTAACCCATTATTCTTGTCTATGTTAGCCACATGTCTCAGTACACATGTCTCTCAGGTCACATCTTGCTTCTTCGGTGTCTGGACAGGACTGGGGAGGAATGGGCTTCCTCCTTCCCCGAATTTTCCTGTTCTCATTGACCTGCCTCTACTTCCTGTCTGGTTGTCCTGCCTATACTTCCTGCCTGGCTACAGGCCAATCAGCGTTTTATTTAAAACATAATTGTCAGAATATAGACAATTGTCCCACACCAGATAGATAGATAGAAAGAATATGAATTCTGTAGTGTGATGGGAGGCAAGAATCCTGTCTCCTCCTTCATACTGGTATCTTAGTAGTTGACTACAGTGGTCAGCGTGGCTTATACACTGATCAGTTCCTAGTTCCCAGCTGATGATTTTATGTGACAAGCCTTTATCCTAGGGAAAAGAGTATATTTAGCTTTTGAATTTTAAAATGAGTATTTCAGAAAATTTCACACTAATGAAAATAAGCTACTGTGATAAAAATAATATGAAGAAATAATGTAATACCAGGGATTTGATTCGAGGCAGTTTAGTTCGTTGATTGAACAGATTACTTTTTGCTATCATGAGTAAGCACTGGGTTGAAAAAACTGACAGAAATCTCAGCTCATTTGGAACTTATTTTCCAGTGGAAGGATAAAAGGAGAGGACATGGTATATAAAATAAGTTAAATATATACACATTTAGTATTGTAAAAGAGGTGTCCTAGGAATAAGGATTTCTCCAGGAAACTTTCATGCCAGGGATAAAGATGCCCCCATAGGACCTCTGATGTAAAGACTGAGCAAACTCATCATCGCTTGCCTGTGCTCAACCATTTTTCTTCACTCTTGTAAAGTTCAGGGTTCTGCCTAGGGAATCATGCTACCCACAGTGGTCAGGTCAATTTAAAAAATCAAGACAATCTCTCACAGACATGTCCATAGAAGAGCCTGGCTTAGATCATTCCTCATTTGAGACTCATCTCAGGTTATTCTAGGTTATGAGAAGTTGACAGACTTTGTGTGTGTGTGTGTGTGTGTGTGTTTCTGGTAACAAAACTGGTGGTCATGAAGGGACAATATGTTGGGTCTTTTGGCTATGGCACCCCCAGAATCTTACTTGTGGCTATTTGGTCCTGAGAATTTTTTTTTTTTTTTTGAGAGAGGGTTTCTGTGTATAGATCTGGCTGTCCTGGAACTCTGGAGATCAGACTTGATTTGAATCCAGAGATCCACCTGCTTCTGCCTACCAAGTGCAGGGACTGTAGGACTGTGCCACCATTCTGTCTCTCTGTCTGTCTGTCTGTCTGTCTGTCTGTCTGTCTGTCTCTCCCCCTCTCTCCTTTCAAAGTGTTAGTGTCTCTCACTGCCTATGAAGAAAACAACATAGCATAAAGAATGGGAAAAATAATTTATTGCAGCTTTGTCTATAACTGGGAAGAGGACAATTCTCAATCTCTCTATGCATTTCTCATAAAAATGAACAGAATGTAAACAAGAGTCAGAAAATATACACATGGTAGCTTTTCTCCTGATAGACGAGTCTTTCTTCTGACACCAGGAATTCTGTGGGTGGCTCATCCTTATTCTCAGCCTGGAAATGAGATCTCTTTGGAGTAATGTTCAAGTCTAAACATGAAATTCATTTTTGTTTCTTTGTAAGCCTTCTACATATCTTAAAGGCAGTTGTATACAGTATTTTTATTGTGATCCATCCCACAAGATCAAGCGTAGAATTTTCCATCAATGGTGATATTTCAGTCCTCAAAAATTTTCAGATTTTGGAGCATTTTAGATTTCAGTTAGCTTGGGTTAGGGCTCTCCAACCAGGAGTATGTTAAAAGTGATGGAGAAAGGAAGAGGTTACTCTTAAGGTTTATAAAAGTACTTGAGAAAGGCAATGTGATTTGTTATTTAATCCTTATAAGAATCTTGTTTTTGTTTGTTTGTTTTGTTTTTCAGTGCTAAGGATTGAACTTGAGGCCTCAAGCATGTTAGGCCAGTGCTGGTATTTTGAAGGAGCTGCGGGCGCATTCCTGCTGCCTGGCTCCTGGCCGCCAGCTAGCTTATGCCCCGAAATAATTACACAGAAACTGTATTCTTTTAAACACTGCTTGGCCCATTAGTTTTAACCTCTTATTGGCTAGCTCTTACATATTGATCTAACCCATTTCTAATATTCTGTGTAGCACCACGAGCTGGCTTAGCAGGAAAGATCTTAACCTGCATCTGTCTGGAGTGGGAGAATCATGGCAACTGCCTGACTCGGCTTCTTTCTCCCAGCATTCTGTTCTATTTACTCTGCCTACCTAATTTTCTGTCCTATCAGGCCAAGCAGTTTTCTTTATTAGTTAACCAATGAAAGCAACAGATAAGATACAAGACCCACCTCCATCACTGGTACCCCTGAGCTACATTCCTAGATCAACAACTTGACTTTTTATGTGAGGAAAACCTTTGCCTTGAAGTGTTAAAATACGGACTAAACCATGACTTTTGTGAAAGTCAACTCTTTCCTTAATTCTTGACACATCTCGTTAAAAAAAAATCTTTGACTTGCTCTAGAACAATTGTAAGACAGAGTCGAAGCTATTGGAATACTCAAAGAATTTAACATTTTTATTTCCCTTTTCATAATCTCTCCCCTACAGTTGCATAGCTCATCTCCCACCTTTGGGTTAGACGCAAACCAGGGGACTGAAAGACAGTTCAAGACTATGTACACAGAGTACTGTACCAGTGGAGATGTACTTGGTGAGCTCAGCTGCTTGCTTAAGCGTGAAATTGAATATACTGCCATCTGTGAAACTACTTTGCAGGTACAAAATACTTCAGTTGTAGGTTATTAGTTAATTCTTGATAAGAAATGCCAGTATCTTTTCTCTAGTTGGGGTGTGATATTTTATTTGATCACATGATCAGCCAATGGTAGCAGTATGGACTAGCTCAGAGAAGAGAGACTTAATCTCTCACAAATGAATCTCTGCTGAGCTCTGCTGCATCTTGCTGTGGATAAGTTACTTAGCCTCCTTGAGTCTTGGTTTCCTTTGTATTTAAGTTGAGAGGAAGCCTGTCCTTCGATGCCATGGAGATTAGATGACGTTATGGTCTGCAGTGTTATGCTGTGTGAATTGCACCATTCTGAAAGCATGGAAGAATACTCATTTGTTTTCAGACTCCCTTCCTTTTGTTTACACTTGCCAAGTATCACGTTAGTTACTGGTTCAACAAAAAAGTGATTGAAATATCATTTGGTATGGACAACCCTCCCAAAAAGATCTGCTGTTCCTATCACAAGTTGTTCTCAGTTTTCTAGGCTGATAGAAGGAACATAGTCTTAGGGGGATGTGGAGAAGCAGGAAGGAATTGTTCCAATTGTTGTTTGTGGGAGAGGAGAGAAAGGATGTATTTAGTCACAGATCTGAATGAGCTCATGACAATTCATTACGCTGGAGTCCCGGCAGAGAGGAAGGAGTTTGCTTCTGAAAAGGGACCCTATAAGTCGGGAGCACTGTTAATGAACTGTAGTGAGAAACCCATTTCCCGAATCTTACGCTCATGAGACAGAATTTCAATGTAACTATTGAATTATGAATATCTGTTTTTTTTAAAAAAAATTTTTCTTTTTATTTTTAATCATGTGTAGTTGTGTACATGTGTGTGCGCGCAGGTGTGTGTATGTGAGTGAGTACAGGTGACAGCAGAGGCCAGAGGCATTGGATCCCAGGAGCTGGAGTTGCAGATGGTTGTGAGCCACCTGACCTGGGTTCTGGGAACCAGACCTGGGTCCTCTGTAGAAAAGCCAGAGCTCTTAACTGCTGAGCCATCTCTACAGCCCCTCAGGGGCTACTTTAAAAGTGTATACCTTTCACTGGACCACAGGTTTTTATCATATTATATAATCTTTTCACAACGCTAATTCTTTTGAATATTAGAGTACCATATTGATGCTAGAGTATCCTTGAGTTGGTAACTGGTTGTCCGAGGAGATGGTGGCCATCCTGTTTAATGACTGATTTTAATCTAGCTGTCTGTGTCCTGGTACCTTGTTATTTCAGGCTTTCTTCATCTCCTTGGAGGATTTATATGAAGGTTTTGATGTCTTCTGGCCATCTCTGGAATATAAAATATGGCTCAAGCTTGCTCTTGGTGTTGCAAATCAGTATTTTGAACAAGTTATTGCTGGTGAGGTAAGTTATATGAAGAAAATGTAAATACATTTGTAGGCACTAATTTTTTTAAAATGAAGTATTTTTCAGACAAAGATAGAAAGAAAGGTGGTGTTTGATTTTTTAAAGTTGGTTTTAACAGCTGTCTTATCCTAAATCCCTGTGAGCCGTTAATCCTCTTGTCACAGGCTATCTCAAAGATCCCTATAAAGAATAGAATTAGAAGCTTTTGAATAAGTAGATACCCCCAAAGCTGAACTTATCATCAATCCAATCAGAAGAACTTAATGAACAACCCTGGACACACATCTCTTAGGTTTACAGAACTTGTTGGCGAGCTTTTCCTCCAAAGTGTAGTGGTTCCAGTCGGCCCCTGGCCAGCGTCATCTGTAGTCTTGTGTTTGTAAGTGACTTAGTCTTTATTCTCACCCCTACTGTGAGTCAGAAGCCTAGGAGGTGAAAGACCCAAAGCTCAACGATTTTCGCTTACTGTAAACCTTGGGTTAGAAACAGTGCATCCTCCAAGCCAGTCAGGTTTTGTTTCCAAAGGATAATTACTTTCAGGAAAACCTTGGCGGAGGAGTAAGGCGAGTAAGAGCCTTTTCCTTTTATGTTGCCTCTCCAGAAGAGTAAGACAATTGCTCGTCTAGAATGAGCCATTAAGACCAGGATGTTGAACTATTTCAACAGCAGGACAACTGTTCTTTATACTTACATGTTGATTCACAGGCCTTGCAAATTCATGATGTAAATAAGAATGTTCCAATATAAAATGTCAGGGACAATAATGTTTATCCACAACCTACTTAGCCACACTATTGCTGCGATAAATATTCTGACAAAAGCAGCACCCATGTTTATTTGAGGGCACAGTTCAAGGGCACAGCCCATGCTGGCAGTGAAGTCAAGGATGCAGGATGATGCATGCCACTGTCACAGCACACCTGCCGTCAGGAAGTGGAGAGCAATGAATGTAGATTAGTGTTCAGCCTCCCTTCGCTACTCTGTGCCAGTTCAGGGTCCCCTGCCCAGAGAATGGTCCTGCCCACAGTGAAGATGGAGCTTTCTACATTAATTCACAGGTCAGGATAATCCCTCATGGACACACCCAGAGGGCCACTTCGCAGGTGATTCGAGATTCTTTCAAACTGACAGCACTCACCATTACCTCTCCAGTCTTACTCCTCAAGGAATATCTACTCGATTCCCCCCTACCCCATCAGATAAGTTCAGAACCTCATTTATTCTGCCTAGCAAAAATGCACTTCATTTCCCCCCCCCCAATAACTCAGGGGCTTTAAGAAGGGGAGGAGAGACTGTCCGAATCCAATAATGTAAATACAGAAAAAACAAATTTAGTACTTTGGGTATTAAATCGCATCTTCCACAACTTGAGAAACTTGATTGTGTCCTGACTATTAAGTGATACTAAGGATTTCATAATTAGTCATTATTAACTCATTAGTGACATTGTGGTTTTATAAGCAATCCTTTAAAAACGTCACTTTCAACTGAGGGAAGGAGGGAGAAGCATGAGGATCAAGAGCGAGAGGTCAACCTCAACTACAGACTGAATCTGCTTTAAAACAAAGCCAAAAACAAAACAAACAAAAATAATTTTAGGTGTGAAAACCTGAAATGAGAGGGAAGCTGTTTTTTTTTTTTAAACAAAAAACACTAACAACAACAGCATCAAAAAGAGAGAACAATTGTGAGAAGATTTGAGGACTCTTTTCCTTCTGATAACCCCATGAAAGCATTACCCAAAGAAGACTTTTTAGCACCCCAGACGTTCATGAATGCTCTTTGCTTCTCCGCTCTATTGAAATATTCTCACATTTTCAAACCCCGATACCATACTTCTAGGTTCTTCCCCCTACTTGTTGCAAAATTTTCCATAACCTGTTTGCTAATTTTCTTATGTTTTTGGTGACCTGGCTGAGATGATGCCCCCAGAAAATAAGCCCTTCGCTTGCCTGTCGGTGACTGACAACCAAAGGTTTCCCTGAAAGCAAGGCGAGCTTCTGCAGATGGGAAACATCTGGTTCAGCCTTCTTTCCTTGGCTTGGACTTGGCTGCCTTTATCTTCATGTAGCATTCTGCCTGTATTCAAGTTGGTCTACAAAGTTCCCCCACTCCTACATAACCTCATCTTACCTGGCTACAGAGACTCTACTCCCAAATAAAGTCATATTTGGAGACACTGGGGCTTCATCTAAACCTTTGGGGTACGAACTCAAGTATATCCACAACAGCTGCTGTTCCATTCCAAAGTCTACGTTTCTGAGCCTTGCTGTATGGCCCAGATGCAATGCCTGGCTTGCCTTGATTTGGGGCTTTGTTATTATTGCACATTCACTTGTCAAGTGAGACATTTGCTTACTGCTAGAAGAAACCTATGCATCTTCAGCCTGGTTAAGCCTAGAAGTCCAGTAGCACATGGCTGACCACACGGTGATACTGATGGCTTGTTCATCAGACAGGGAAACCCAATTCAGGGACATTTGCAAAAGCCACGCTAAACGTTAGATAGATTCTGTCAATTCCAGAATCTACGTGCATTCTGACATCCTCAAGGAACTCAGACAAGGGCACCTGTTTCCTTCCTGATAGCATGAATTCGTCTGTTTGATTTATAAAGAATTGTGATTTTCTTGTAGGATTTAAAGTTTCAGAAGTGTGTGGTGTCCAATTATGCATATGTGGAGACTCTGTCAAGCTATAATGAAATGACTCTTAATCATGTGGCCATGAAAATCGTTATTCTTGTGTACGGCAACGTAATTAATAGCAAGACGGAAGAATCGCATGTTGCACCCAGCATTATTCCTAAGTCCTGTGATCAGGTAAAAAGTATAATTTCTAAAGAGCTATTTGCTTTGCATTGTGCTCCATAAGGAGCTTTAAAACTCAGATGACAACAGTTAATTGTGTGCTTAAAATAGCTAGTCATTAAGACAGCAAAGTTTGGAGCCAGGATTTAACAGTAGACTGGTACCTACTGGATGCAGGAACCAAGCACGCTGCCCGATTGTTTTGAGCTTTGGCTTGCTACTTAATGTAAAGAGGATGCAGGCAGCAGCCATGCTGTTAGTGTTATAGTGGTAAATATGCTGGCCTGCCCAATCACCTGGGTACCCTGTTTCTTTAAGAGACAAGCTCTGCCCACTTCCAATCTGATCTCATGCTTTCTCTCTTCTTTCTCTCTTCATCCCTTATTCTAAAGAGGCAGCCTCTCCTCATCCCCCTTTCCTCTTTCCTCTTTTTCTCTGTCCCTCTATCTCTCCCTCTTTTTCTCCCCTCCATAACTCCTTATCCTTATACCCACACAACACCCACTAAATAAACTCTATACCCAAGCTCTCTCTGCATGGAGGATCTGTCTGTTTCCCACTCTCCACGACCCCTCCCACCGCGTCCTGCCAGGGTCACCCGCACCACAAATCCTAACAGTTAGGCCAGTATGAGGACTCAGTGAGATAATTCAGAATTTAGAGACCTTAGTGCAATCACTGTTCCTCTCCTAGCATTCTGGGAAGCCAGTGGGAAGGCTGGTCTTGAGTCGTTTATCTTCGGTGTAGGTGTAACAGTCATTCATGGCTTGCTGGCCATTCCCTTCTTTCTAAACGAGGTATTCTAGTCCAGTTATAAGGAAAGTAGACATTTTTGCTTTGGCTTCCACAAATAGGCAAAAGAAAATTATTTTTCTGGCCTAATATTTCTTTGAAACAACATGGAAGGGGATTTCGAAGTAAAAGGATAGGGCTTGCCTGGGTTTGTATGGTATGTGTTGGAGTCCCAGCAGTTTGGCTGAGAGAGATGTTAGTGAGTTGGAGGCCAGCCCCTAGTGTGGGAGGTCCTTCTTTCTTTATGATTTTTGAGACAGGGTTTCTCCATAGCTTTTGGTTCTTGTCCTGGAACTAGCTCTTGTAGACCAGGCTGGCCTCAAACTCACAGAGATCAGTCTGCCTCTGCCTCCCAAGTGTTGGGATTAAAGTTGTGTGCCACCACCACCTAGCTGGGTCCTTCTTTCTATATGTTGCTTTTATCGGTTAATGAATAAAGAAACTGCCTTGGCCTGTTGATAGGGCAGAATTTAGGTAGTCAGGGAAGACAGAACTGAATGCTGGGAGAAAGAAGGACCTCCCAATCTGACTGAGAAGGCCTGCCTGTTTGTTCCTGACCGCCCGACTATCTTACACCCGAAATAATCACACGGGAACTATATTAAATCACTGCTTGGCCTATTAGCTCTAACTTCTTATTGGCTAACTCTTACAAGCCCCTTGTCTCAGAAGACAAGGAGACAGACAGACAGACACACACACACACACACATGGCTTAGGCTGGAGACCTAGTGCTAAGTTTCAACTTGTTTCTTGCATTCTTTACAAAGACATTTGGGAAGCAGCCCTTGGGGATCAATGTTCTTTTGACTAATTTTTATTTCTTTTGCTTTTAGATCCAGGGAATTTCAGATGTAAGCAAGCTTCTGATAATCCTGGCATCCGAACCTGTCAAAAATGATGCAGCTACCCCTGCCATGGGTAAGGGATGATAACCTTTTAGTGGTGAGAAAACTACCTTGAAGCATGTGGACAAATGCCAAAGCCTTTTAATTCTGCAAAGTGATTGGAGGTGGTCCCCACTCTAGGGCCCACGATGGCTGCGACTTTGGTTTTGGGAGTGTACCTACCAGCCACTAAAATCCATGTGGCTCTTGCCTCTCCTCTGTCCTTCCCTGCATACACCTTGATAACAAATAACCAGCCCTGGTCGGGTGGGCCAACAAAGTGCTGTTGGGGTGCTATTAAAATGGGGAGAGGAGCGACTCCCACCCCGGGGTCAAAGGCGGGGAGCTGGTCTGTTCCCAGAAACTGAAGGGAATATGAAACCTGACCCACCGTCTTTGAGTATTACAAACTGTACTCAGTGCCACAAGTGGACTGGATTGCCCTGGTTATACTTTGGAGGTCATTAAGTAATGGAAGTCAATAGATGGCAATGCTCAATCAGGTCGCTGAGCGCTGATGTCACAGAGAAGAGGAGGTAGGAAGGCTTTGTTCTGGGGAAACACACTCAAGGACTTCATCCTGTGCTCATTGTCCTTGCTGGGCTTTGTGTCAGCACCATCCCACCTGTCCCAGCCTGAAACATAACTGAGTGTACAGAGCATGAGACCATGCAATTCTTAATGGGTTGCTATTTTGAGAGTAGTTCTCTCCTGCCTCGGGCTCTCTGGAGGGTACTGGACAAAGGAGAGCACAATCATTAGTATTCTCTGGTGGGTTTGAGACACAACTCACAAATGGTTAAGACCAGGTCTCAACCCAGTTCTTTGAGTTGGGACTCTGACACATATTTTGCTTTGAAAAATTTCAATGAGTTGCCATGGGAAAACATGTAGAAGTTTCACGTTTACAAATGTAGATTTTGAGGTCTTCATCAAAAAAAAAAAAAAAAAAAAAAAAAAAAAAGAGAGAGAGAGAGAGAGACCTACCAGTATGCAGCCCTCACTCCCACATGTAGCAAGAGTCAGTGAGACATCAACTGATTTGTGCAGGGGAGCAGGCCTTCCTCTGGAGCTCACACTGTACACTCTAGGCTGTATACAGCCTACTTTGTTTGGGGATCCTGCTTGCCAGCCTGGATGTTAGATTTTGAGGAGCATGTTACAAAGCTCCAAAGGAAGAAACGAGGGGAACTTGTGGAGAGAGCAGACTGGTACTCCAATACTCCTAACTGTTTTTTTTTTTTTTTTTAATTCTGTTCACCTCAGTCAGTGGTGATCTTCGAACAACCAAGAAAGACTATAACTGGAAGAGAAAAGACGAGGTAATAAATTGGGCACTTGAAATAGATTTTTCTTTTTTCTTTTTTTTGGGGGGGGCATTTTTTCAAGACAGGGTTTCTGTGTGTAGCTTTTTTTGGAGTCTGTTCTGGAACTCGCTCTGTAGACCAGGTTGGTCTTGAACTCACAGAGATCTGCCTGCCTCTGCCTCCTGCATTCTGGGATTAAAGGCGTGTGCCACCACAGCCTGGTGGAACAGATTTTTCTCATTGTGAATATCAATCTACATAGCTAAAATAAATTGCACAATCAGTCGTGATGTCATGCACCTACGGAAGGGACAAGTATCAGGTCAGGATCCCTAAAACCAAGTTCTCTTCACAGAGATTTATTTGCCCCAGAGGGACAGAGGGCAGGGATAAGGAATGGAACAAGGGAGAGGGGGTAGGGTGTTTGTCCTTGAGGGACAAAGGACTGTCCCTGGATAGAGAGAAGACAGACTGGCCCATAGGCAAATGGTAGTTTATAAAGGTACAAAGGAAATCTTGTGTTAGCATGAGGTGTTTAATTTTAATTGGGCATGTTATTTAGGTGAGCCAAAGGGGGTTTTTGATTGCTGGACTTCAATACTTTGATAACTGGACCTTGATAGTCAGCCTCAGGAGGCGGAAGTGGCCAAATAAGGGAGCAGGCCTAGTATTGGCTAGTGTTAGGAATACAACCTAGCAGTTTTCAGCAAGGCAAAGGGAATGGAGAGAAGGGTAAGGCCTGCCAGAGCTGTGTCCACCACACTCCAACTGGCCAGAGTCCCTTCTCCTATAATCTCAGCACTTGGGACCTGGAGCTTAAGTCATTCTTAGCTACCTAGCAAGACTGAGGGCAGGATAAGCTGTAGGAGACCCTGTCTGTAAGCAAATACATAAATATTCAGTGGGATGGAGGAGCAAACCGCAGCAGCAGGAAAAGATGGCTTCTTACAGCTCACTAAACTGGACCAATTGAGACAAAGCTAACGGTATTACCTGAAAACTAAAGTCAGGGACCATTGTTTTGAATTGTGTAACTTGGAAGGCTGGCAAAATGGCTCAGTGGCTAGTGTGCGTATTCCATAAGCCTGAGGACCGAAGCTGGATCCCAGTCTTCACATAAAAGCATGGCCGTACAACTGAGCTGTGGCTTGTGGGTAGAGAGGGTAGGTGAACTGTGGGGCTCACTGGCCAGCTGCTCTAAAAAGGTGGATCTCTGAGTTCAAGACCAGCCTGGTCTACAGCGTGAGTTCCAGGACAGCCAAGGATACATACATAGAGAAACCCTGGCTTGGAAAACAAAAATACAAAACAAACAAAACAAAACAAAAAATTACAAAAAAAAAGAAAGAAAGAAAAGAAAAGAAAAAGAGTAAAAAGCAGAGACATAATAGGGGAGACATCGGAGGGCATCATCTTCCCTTACCCCTCCAGGCACACACGCAGTGGAGTGTGCCTGTGTACACATGTGCACATCCAAACACTGAAATGTGTAATGGACACATGCACCCTGGCTTCCTCTCCTCATTCTCCTTCCTTGCTAGTAATTCAGAGCCTAAGGATCTGTGTGATGAGGAGGGACATCCATCAAGTCAGACTTAGGTATCGCTGTCTGAGCATCCATGCTTCTCCCTTTCAGAATGCGCTATCTGGGTGGCTGGACAACTGAGCTGGGGGAAGCCACAGTTCAATCACAGGCAGCTTCCTAGAGTATCAACCAAATTAACTGTTAGTTTGCTTGAACTAAAGGTTTTATATTAACCATTATTGAATAGGATGGAAAATTTATTTGGACCTTAAAAAGAAAGCCAAAAGCTTTAAAAAGTATTATTTTTAGTTAAAATATCATTGCATTATTTCTGTCCCCTCTTTTCCTTCTAACACCTTTCATGGTCCCCTTTTCTTTCAAATTCATGGCCTCTTATTTTGTAATCATTGTTGTTCACATATACGTACGTGTAAACAGACACACACGTGCCACCCGAAGAGTCCATTCAGTGTTGCTTCCATGTGTATTTTTTGAGGGGGCTGACCACTTGGCGATCAAATAACCATTTAGGGTGTTCACCTCCAGGTGGGGTTAATTCTCCTCCCTCCTCAGTCTGTCATTACCTGTAGTCCTTCATCTAGGGATGTTTTCTCCAATCCACAGGGGCATTGCGTTAACTGTAGTCATTGCTCAGGTCTTGTTAGGCAGCCAGATTGCTGGGACTTCACGAATATAGGACACAATCTTGCCGCACATTTCCCGTTCCTCTGGTTCTGACCATCTCTGTCCACCACCTTCTGTGAGGCTCCCTGAGCCTTGGATAGAAGATCTGCATTGTAGATGTATCCCATGGGGCCGGGCAGCCCACAGTCAGTCGTTCTCTGCATTTTGACTAGCTGTGGCTTTCTGTACTGGTCTCTGCCTGCTGCAGAAGAAGCTTCTCTGACGAAGGGGAAAGCTACGCTTAGCTGGGGGTGTAAGGATGAGTATTTAAGGTGCCTTTGGCCATTAAACTGGCTTAGGAAACGGGCAGTAGCAGGCTTTCCTCTGAGATGGCTGACCTCACTAGGCACATGGAGATGGCTAGGTTTACACCATCAGACATGAGTTCCCTCCTATCAAGTGGGCCTCAAATACAACTGGACAGCTGCTAGTTGCAATCAATTCATAAAGGCCATTACTACACTTTCAGGGATAGCCTTCAGTGCTGATCACTGCTGCGGTTCCCAGACATCACGGTAAAAACCAGAAAGTTTGAAACACGGTTTCAAAGCCGGGTGCAGTTTTGCTTTTGCTTTTCTTGATCTCTTCAGCTGCCAGAGCTGATGTGGAGAGATCTGAACAACGCTGGAAGCCATGGCTAGATCTGGGGAGACAAGGGACTCGTTACCCTGGGCCAGAGCAGAGTAGAGCCCAGGTGGAGGAACTGTCTGTGTGCCCAGGATGATAGGGTCTCTCTTCAGTCCCTCAATAGCTCTTCTGAAGCAATGCGTACTTCTGGGTGGGGTGCATGAGCAGATCTCACAGGGTGACAGGGTATAGGAGTTCACTAGCCTCCCTCATTTTGATTTCTAATGGCTAGATACCAGGTCACCCTAAAAAAGCCTGTCCTCTAAGCAAAAGTGATACACATACATGTGCACACACATGTGCACACAGACTTGCAAGCAGTGCACACACACGTGACACACACATACATGATACACACAGTACCACACACATGGTACGCACACCTGATACATGTGATACACACATATATGATACTCTCTCTCAAACACACACAGTACCACACACACACGGTATGCACACCTGATACATGTGATACACACATATATGATACTCTCTCTCAAACACACACACACACACACACACACACACTCTTTCTCCATATTCAAGGAGATGTCCATGAGGATATTCTAAAAGAAAATTTAGTCCTGTTACCTACATTTACTATCAAGGTGATAAGCATTGTGCTTGTCAGAAAAAAAAAAAATGGAAGCTGCTCCTATCAAGGTCATGGGCAATAGTTCCTTTAAAACAACTCAGCTCTGTTAAGGTGGCTCGTCTAGGGTCATCCTTTGCTTGCCTCTAAAGGAATCTCATTTCACAGGTGGAGATCCTGAGAATCAAACATCTGAGCTCCTCACTTGTTACTCTTTCTTCCAGGCATCATCACTATCTCCGTTGTTTGCAGGGCTGGGCAACTGAATGAACCCAGGGCCTAAAAGCACGCTAGTACCAGTGCACCCACCAGGGCAGAGTACCACTGAGTCATAGTCCCAGCCCACAGGCCCCGCGATCTTTGAAAAAGTTTTCACTTCCACTATTTATGGAAAAAGTTCCCAGTGACTCTGTAATCAGTCATAAAGTTAACTAGAATTTAAATTTCATTACCCTTCTTTTTCCTTAAGCACGCTTTTGATAGTTGAACTAATGTAATATCAATTGCTAATTAAATTAATGCAGTATCTCTTTACAGTATAGAAATACACACAGGGGCTGGAGAGATGGCTCAGTGGTTAAGAGTATTTGCTGCTCCTGCAGTGGACCCAAGTTTGGCTCTCAGCATCCACATGGTGGTTCGCAGCCATCTGTAACTCCTGTTCCAGGGAATCCAGGTTCTACAGGCACTAGGCACACACATGGTGCACATACATACATGTTGCAGGATATTTGATAGCACTGTGAACCCCAAGTTTGCATTTGCGTTAATTGAATAAAATCAGCCTTGGGTCAGGGGCTGGCTGAGTTAGCCACTAATTGACAGAAAGTAATCATATATCTGGAAGATGATAGAGATACACACAGACAGGAGTAGGGAGGGGCTTTGAGTACATGGGTTTTTGATTTTTTTTGTTTGGCAGAAGGAAGGACACTCCCTTTCAGAGACACCAGCAAAGAGGGAAGGTCAGCTAGTAGCTACTCAACTTCTCTGAGCTAGCAGGTTTTCATCCCAGCTTTTGACTCGCATGCCTTATTGATAAATAGAGCGATAGGGATTTAATTAAAAACTGTATTTGGTGATAGCAACAGAGCCAGTGCCTGTGGGGACAGAATTCCTGCCAGGCCATGACCTAAGTGGCCAGGCCTCTGCCAGAAGCAGGCCAGTAACTGGGGAGCTGCAAAGACTGGCTGAAGAGCAGTCAAAGTGTGGCCTCTGCACTAAAGGAAAAACAACACATACATGCAGGCAAGACGCTGAGGCATATAAAGTAAAAATGAACAAATAAAGATTATGAACATGCATGTTAATTTTATCGTAACTTAGAGACTTTTTAGTATGTAAGCTCTTTTAAGAAAAAATAAGATAGAAACCTTCCAGCATTTTTTTGATTCCACTTAATTGGTAAGAATCTTTTCCTGAAGTGTTCATAGTCTAATGTTTTTGCCTTTCTTTTGCAGTTTGAAGGTGGCCATCTCTTTAGAAAGACAAATTAGAGCAGCCGTTATGATGTGTGGAGTCAGGTAACGGTGGAGCTGACACCCGGCACAAACGATGTTGACTTAGCCACTGCTCGAGCTGTCTGCCGCTGCATTCATTTCAGAAGCAATCAGTGGGTGACCACAGATGCTTCAGATCTTGAGTAGCTGCATTATGCTTGAGATACTCAAAATTCTTCAGTATAATACAAAATTCTTTAAAACGGAGGGAAGGAAACCTTCCCTTAGCTTAGCACAAACGGTAACAGAGTAAGTTGGCAAATGAGGCGTGCAATTTATGTCGGAGTCTGAAGCGCAATACTCATGGAATTGCCATAATCTATGCCTCTCCGACACTTTGTATCTTCCCCCTCTAATTTAGTATGTGCTGAAAAGTGGGAGAATGGTCCACAGTCTTGGTTACTGGGAGCAAAGCTTAGGAGAAGTCCACATCTTTACGTTTCATAGTCCTGCTTGCTGTGACTTTCCATTTTCTTTTTAAAAGTCAAATAAAGTTGAATGTTAGGATCAATGAATAACTTTTTAGAATCCATTCCTTCTTATCATTTTAACGAGACTGAGACTATGTGATAGTTTTGGGAAAAATCATAATACAGGTAAGAATAAAAAAAATGTACAGGACAAAAAGTTGAACTTTCAGACTTCTCAGGGCAGGTCCTGAGTGGCCTTCACTGTGTCAGGAAATGTCAGATGTGACTGTACCGACAACATGGGTTCACGTTCTGATGTGATGTGCCCAGAAATAGGAGCACATGGTGCTGCCACTTGACAGTGTCATGGGCCAAGTCCCTCCTAGTGTCCCACTCCCTCACCTGTGGCCCTGGCCTCTCATGTCAGCGAAACACCCATGGAGAACTTTGATTCTGATGGAAGGCTGCTTAGCTTGAATAGTCAGTTTTTCATAACGTAGAATTTACCTGAAGAGCCTCTGCTAAGGAATGACTTAGATCAGGGGGCCTGTGGACATGTTTGTGGTGGGGATTGCCCTGACTGTTGATGTAGGAAGATCCAGCCTGTTGTGAGTGTGGGGTACCATTTCATAGGCTGGGCCCTGAACTGTTTTAAGAGCGGAAAAAAATAAGCATCTGTCAAGCAAAGATGCATTTATTCTTTTTGTCCTTGATTGGGGATGTGAAGTGACCACTCCTTGCCTTGCTTTCCCCCAAACGATAGATTATATCCTAGTCAATAAGTGAAATAAACCTTTCTCTGTCACTTTTGCCCAGGGCGTTTTCTCACTACACAACAGATGGCTTTGTCTTTCTGCAGTTAAGGGTTCTCTTCCTGGACCAGAACTGTCACATGGCTACATGCTTGTTACCCCGAGATGAGCTGGAACCTCCTCCCCTTGCTACTCTGACCTGTCAGGCCCGAGAGGGAAGCATCAATGAGCAACAACAGTGTTGCTTGGCCTGTCCTGTAAATGGTTCTGTGTTCTCAATCCTGGGCTCTTCATTTGAACGTACCGCTCAGTACATAAATGATTAAATGCATATTTAATCTTGCAGTCAAGTGTAGGCGGTCCAGATGCACTGGAAAAGGTACAGCTTTACAGTCTTGCTTAGGAGGTCAATTAGCCTGCATTTGAAATGACCGGAAGGATGATACTTCATTTACAGAATGCTTTGTGCTTCAGGTGATTAGAAAAAACTCAAAAGCTGTAAGCACCAAAGAAATTTATTATCATTACGTAACCCAAGGACAGGTTTTTCAGAAGGTAGAAATTATCAGACTAGTTTTTTTTTCCTTCTATTGTTATTCACCTGTTCTGTCCTAATTCTGCGGTTGCATGTTTTCCTGATCACAACCAACAGCAGACAAAAAACAAAACCCAAACCCTTTTGAGTTATTCTTTAGCTAAAGGATTATTTTAGAAGTCTGACATGGTGGGTGGCTCACACCGAGAATCCTAGCATTTGTAAGGAAAGACCAAGAGTTCAATAGTTCAAGGCCAGTCTCACCTACACAACACTATCTCTCCCTGTGTGTGTGTGGGGGGGGCAGCAGAGAAATTCTAGAAACCCCTAGGAACCTTCTATTTGTGTCTCATGGGCAAGAATTATCACACACCCATTTCTGAACTAGTTAGCCACAAGAGCTGGGGCTTGCAGATTAGCTTAGGTTGGTTGGCCAGGGAGCCCAGAGATACACCTGTCTCTGCCTTCTCAGTGCCAGGATTACAAGCTTGCCCTACCACACCTGGCACAGCAAGCATTTCACCAATTAAATATCTTCCCAGTTCCCAGGTAAGGATTTTTTTTTAAAGAAAAAACCAGTTAACATATACTCAAGCCAGAGTCAAAATTCTATTTTCTCAGCTTGCATGTAGGAACTGACAGCTTGATTGATTTGGCCTCTTTGTGAAGGTGGGGGTGAAATCAGTTTTGGCAAGCACCCCTAGAGTTCAGTTTGTCCCTGTGCTCACCTAGAAGGCCGTCCGCTCTTATAGAGCATTTCTTAGTTTCTGGAAGAGCCACTCAAGCTGCCTCTTCTTTCCTACTTTCCTGGGCCGGAGGTAGCACAGACACCTTTAATCCTGGCAGTTGGGAGTCTGGGCTACATTGTGAATTTCCGTTTCAAGTCAAAACCAACAAAAAAATTTCCTGCAGTCATTATTCAGCTTCAAGAAACAAATCTTTACATGGATAATAAAATTCATTAAAAAAAAAGATTCAGTCCAAAATTTATCCCTACCCCACCTCCCCCAACATTTAAAATCGTGTTCACGCCTTGGAAATATCCATCTAATATTGAGTATTTGTATTTGGTAAAGGATACTTATACCAAGCCTCGGTCTCAAAACTGTCTAGTGAGAAGTACCAGAATTCAGTTTTTAAAGAATTTTTATACTGACATTATTAATGTGGGCGGAACAGTCAAAATGCCAAGATTTAGAAGCCTGCGTGAGGAGGTGCAACACGTTTATGGAGATGAGGAAAAAGGCAATGAATCTGGCTTAGAATTTACTAATTCAGTGGTAAACAGTCCATTGATCAATAAAAACTAGACTCAAGTTTGAGCAACTAACAATGGCAACAAGGGCATGGTGGCGTCCTCTTGCAAATCCTGGCACCTGGGAAGCTGGGGCAGCAGGACTGATTTCAAGGCCAGCCTGGGCGCAAAGCAAGATAGTATCACAAACAGAAAGCAAAAACCTCAACAGGAAGTTGAAGCCAGACTTCCCATGGAAAGCAAGCACTAAAACAAGCCAGTGTTTATGGGAGAAGAGAGCCAGTCGTGAGGTACCTGATAGGTAGGGAATGACAGGAGACAACAGCAAGGAAGTCAGGAAATGAACTGTCTGGGCAACGTCTACAACACAACAAGGGGCTCCTCACCAGACCCAGGATCCACCATTGCCTTAAATAGCCACTGCTCAAGCAACCCAGACCTAGACCCACAAACGCCTTTCTACCCTGTCTAGTAGCATTGTGTATCCCCAAAACCATTCAGTTTGGAGCAGGAAAAAAATATATATACCACCATCTCAAAAGCTTTTTTTTTTTTTTTAATGTATGCTTTTATGCCAAAAGATGGCAGCAGATCCCACTAGAAATGGTTGTGAGCCACCATGTGGTTGCTGGGAACTAAGGGCCTCCTCTTAATCGCTGAGTCATCTCTCCAGCCCCCCAAAGCTCTTTCTTCTGTCTCCCTGTACTGCTGAGATTAGGTTAAGGCTGTAGTCTACATACCTACTCCTGAGACCCTAGGCAAACAGGAAGTAACGAAGTGGCCCAACACACGTGAGAGAACCTATCCTTCAGTGGCTCCTGTTTCACATGAAATCTTACTTATTTGTCCTTGGAGAAAAATACCCACGTCAATCCTAGCAAGAAGGAAGCCTGCTTCTGCTCCTTAGGCTAAGTCTTCTAGGCTAGGACTTCAAAACGTGACAACACAATTTTCAACAAAGGATTTTATTTGTTGAACCCCAAAAATCAGAATTCAGGAAAGTGGCAACCTACTGCTAGGACAGTTTAGTGGCGAACCATTCTGTCACCGCCTGTCCTTACAAGGTGTGTTCACATGTACATGGCACCAGAGCAGACAAACAGGAACCCTTGGAGGGATGAGTGGTCTTGGGTGCACTTCCCTCCTTGGCAGGGCAAAGGATGCCTCTTCTGAGCCCCCATTCGACAGAAACGCACCAGATTCCTGATAGCACAATAGTTAGAAATTTCCCCGGGCTGTTCCCAAGTTTGTTACTTATGAAAAATACAGAAATGAAAGTTTCCCCCATTTCACTATTTTCCAAGGAGGCTACAAAAGGTGATAGTCATTCTACCATGGAGCCGAGTGAGCTTCCCCTATCCCTATCTGACACTCTAGAACCCTGCAGAGGTCAGAGTTTCTACTACAGAATGCATTTCAGAGAAAGCTGGTCAGCAGAACCCTGAGATGGACGGAGGGGCAGAATGCTGTGAAGGCACAGAGTAAAGAACCCCAAGAAAGTGTTGGTGCCATTTCCATTTAATGAGCCGGTAGTAAAGTGACTTTGGCTGTGATCACACAGCAGGAGGTTTCTATGGAACTGGGTGAGGACAGATGGCGGTCAGCTGGTATCCTCAGGTCCACTGTGTCCGAGCAGCTGCAGCCAGCTCCCACAAAGACTTAAGGCTGCGGGGTATAACGGAGGTACTTCTTGCCAGATGGGAGATCTTTGGTGAAGACTCCTTTGGGAAACAGACTTTTGGCTTCCTCTTCAGGGATGGTGGGCAGGACCATGACGCTCTCGCCCTCCTGTTGGGAGATGTGCAATTCACTCTTACAGCAAGGGTAAAAGGTCTTTAGTAAGAATTAGCTATGGGAGCTTGGCGAAAGATGGTGGCAATGAAGGGAAGCTAGTACTCCTTCTTCTCTTGAGGAACTTACAGTTTTACAGATTGATTTCTGACATGTTTGTTAGGAAAGTATTTCTCCATCTTAGGTAGAAACAGTGCTGTTTTAAATCCCATCATAGCTGGGCAGCGAAGGGACTCTAGCCAGCTTGAGCTTGACAGGCATGGCTCTGGCAGGCCTTGTCCTTCTCCCCCATTCCCTCTGCTTTGTTAAAAACCCTTAGGTTACAATCCAACAACATTTAGCTAGCCTCCAAGGTCTCCTCCCTTATTTGGCCACTTCCTTCTCCTAAAGCCAACTACCAAGGTTCAGCTTTCATAGCATTCAAGTCCAGCAACTAAAAGCCCCCCCTTGGCTACCTTAACATGCCCAACTAAAATTAAACAATCCAGCCGGACACAAGGTTTCCCCCTTTAAACTGCCATTTTCCTATGTGCCATGTCTGTCTCCTTTCTATTCAGAGGGAGTCTTTTGTCTGTGTGCCCCTCACAAATATTGCTCCCCCCTTTCTCTTGTCCCCTTCCCCCTCCCCCTCATCTCCTGTCTTTGTCTCTTATTCCCTGGTCTCTCTGGGGCAAATCTCCGTTGAGTTGAGAATTTGGTTTGGGGGTCCTGAGCTGATACTTTCTCTTCCAGCCATCACACCTCCTCCTTAGTTTACAGGATTGGATCGGGCTACATTCCCTCTCGCCTCCATTCCCCACTCAACTTCCTGAAAATGCACATGACTTGCAGATGATTTGTCAGACAAATCAAAAACCAGCACACAGGTTAGCAATACCAAGATACTCTTGTGTATCTTGTCCTATTCATCTGCAGAGATCTTTCTTAGGTATTAATAGTTTATGAACAATTTGGGTGTGGTGGTGCATGCCTGTAATCTCAGCACGCACAAGCCTGAGGTAGGAGATTAAAAATCCAAGGCCAGCCTATTATAAATACTGAGATCCTATTTTAAAAGGGGTGGGGGCAGGGCTTAACTAATAAAACACAGTGCTTGACTGGCAGTCAGTCCCCCAGAATCTTATAAAACTGGGCATGGTGGCACAGGCTTGAAATCCTAGCACCTGAGAGGAAGCAAGAGGATCAGAAACTCAAGGTCATTCTTGGCAACCTGGTGAGCTTTAAGGCCAACTTGAGCTACAGGGGACCTTGAGACTTTATCTTAAATGCTCAAACACAAATATACAAGCCTGAGAATGTGCTCCCTTAGACTAAAGTGCACAAGGTTGGAGCTTTGGAGAAAAGAAACGCTGTAACACCAGCACACCACAGTCATGGAGCCACCAGGACATGCGTGAAGCAGCCAAGCTCTTCTTTCCTTGCTGTGCAGCTAGGCTGAGCTTGAACTTGTGATGCTCCAGCCCCGGCCTCTAGGATCACAAGTCCCACAGTGTCCAGATCCAACAAGGTTTTACTATAAATATTTGCTCATCAGGTAATGGTTAGATGAAGGGATTCTTATTTATACACGTCGAGTATCCTGTATTTAAAGAGGAAGTGTTTCACATTTGGACGTTTTTGGATATGGAGCATGCGCACATCCAGCTGAATGCCTCTGATCTCCAAAAGTTGACGTGATGAAACGCATCAAGAAATTTTTGATTTTGGAGCTGTGGACCTGGGATATTTGGGATTAGGGATGTTTAACTTCTAGTCAAAAAAAGGGACCACTGTGACAGATGTGTTGAAAGTTTGTAACAGTTAGCAAAAATCATAAAGTTTTGTTTTATGTAGACAGTGTAAATGATCTCTTAAACAAATCCTCCAGGTATACCAGATGGGGCAATAGAAACACCCCAGGAAAGCCAGATCCTGAAGGTGGCCATTAGAGACTGACCCTCCAACGTTCCTGAGGGGCAAGTGGGGCACCCTGTTCTGGAGCAGCCTTACCTTCCAATCAACCGGGGTAGCAACCCGCTTTGTTGCTGTCAGCTGGAGAGACTTAATAACTCTGAGAATCTCATCAAAGTTCCTGCCAGTGGTGGCTGGGTAGAGGATAGATAGCTTCAGTTTCTTGTCAGGGCCAAAAACGAACACCTGTAAACAGACACGCGGGGGGGCTCTTTAGTCTGACAGCAAAGCCGTTACCAGACAGACACTCAGGTTCAAGAGCTCGCTGCCTCATTTCCCCCTAATCCAGAGGAGAAGACAGAACTGGCAAAGGAAAATGGATTTCATTATAGGGCAGCCAAACCAGGGAGTAAAAGACTCCTAGTCCGTCCACACTTCCTCTGACATAGTGGTTCTTAACCTTCCCAAGGCTGTGACCTTTAATACAGTTCCTCATGGTTGTGGTGATCCTCCAACCATAAAATTATTTATTTAGCTCTACATTAGTTGCTATTATTTATGATAATACTTATTGTTATTTAGTTGTTACTTAACTACATAGCTATAGCTTCTACATTAGTTGTTATTATTAATAATAATACTTATCATCATTTAGTTGTTACTTAACTACACAGCTGTACTTTTGCTACTGTTAGGAACAGTAATGTAAAGATCTGATACGCGACCCCTGTGAGAGGTTGCTTGACACTCCAGTGGGGTGGCGACCCACAGGTGGGGAATTGCTGCTCTAACAGTCCTCTGTAATTTAAAAAGAATTTTATTTACTTTGCGTGTGAGGGTGTGGGTGTACACACAAGCCAGGGTGATAGTGAAGGTCAGAGGTCAGCTTGCAAGTGTTGGTTGTCTCCAGCACTGCATAACTTCCAGGAAGCCAATCAGATCCTCAGGTTTGGCGCCCTTACCTGCCTAAGCTATTTTGCTTGACCCAGAGTAACACTGCTATAGAAAAGATAGTGCAGATGCCAGGAACACATACATATCCATTTACTCGGAGCTGTGGGAACAAAGTTCTTATCTTGGTACAGATGCCTTCACCTTTCCCTTCTAGCATGGGATTCCTGGAGAAATTTTAATTCTTTGGAGTTCATTGTTTTAAGGTCCCTGTCCCAAAGTCTTCAGAAAGCTCTGCCTTAATTAAGTGTTCAAAGATGCAAAAACATAGAAAGAGAACAAGGGGTGGGGGAGAGTAGACAAAGCTGTCCGAGACACAGGTCACTCCCTTTTCTGTTACTCTTCAAAGTTTGCTGTCCCAGAAACAAGAAAGTGTCTTGTAAATTTTCAGGGAGCTGTGGTAGGCCACGGAGGGCTGCTCATCATGAACGTATTGCTAACGTGCTAATGTGAGCTGAGCATCGGGGCCGTCAGGCTTGGTCCCCAGTGAGTTCTGGATGAACTACTCATTGATGCGTAGATATATCCAACAGCTACAAATTAAACAAGTTTGGGCTGACTAGTTCAGCCACTCTGCCCCAGCATCCGGATAATAAAGGACAGCCACTGGCTCACACTGTCTCAGAACAGTAGATAATCCTCCCGTTTCCTTGAGTCAGCTCAGACAATCACACGGGGCAGCAGGACTCACCACACGGGCCGTCACGGGCATGCCCTTTTCATCCTTCTCTGACGGATCCAGCATGCCCAAGAGGATGGCAAGTTCCCTCTTCTTGTCATCGATGATGGGGAACGGGAGCTTTTCTGTGGGCTCATCACCATTGTAAGCATTGATGTCCTGAAACGGAGGAGGAAGGGGAAAGAGAATTTTAAACCTCACGCAGTTCTCTGCATTTCACCAGCGAAGAATCAACACTTTGCAGGCTGAGGAACCACCACAGTCATGTTCTCAGGACACTTGTGGTTGCCATTACTCACTGGCAGGAGTATTAGCAGAGTACGGCACACATAGGCCAAAGCTCTTTCCACACCAAACTCTTTAAATTTATAGGACCCCGGGGGTGAAGGGAGGAAGGCCGTAAGAAAGGGGTGGAATGTCTTCTACTTGGGCTCTGAAAGACGGGAAAGCTTTCACTGGGAAAAAAGCAAGGCATTTGGGGAAGTCAACATTAAGGAAGCATGCAGGAAGTCCACACATAAACCAGTGTAGGAAAGTGAGATTTTAGGAAGTGACAGGAAAGCGGATTTAAGATTAGAAAAAGGTGTTTATTATCTGTGTGAAGCTCATGGGCAGACCTGAAACCTATTTTGCATTTCTCAGAGATGAGAGGAGTTAAGAGTGACATTAAAACTCTGAAATGGACAGCAGTGGACTTGAACACACGCATTAATTTTATTACCTGCGTTGCCTGTGGCTGTTGGTCACTGGCTGCCTATTGTTTAGTCACCAGATAAATAATAACCAATGTGGGTTCCTGCCTGCACACCTGGGGCTTTCCTATGTGGCCTGTCACACGCTGAAGCTCGCACTGTCTTTGAAGTTTGGATTTATTTTCTGTTCCAGACAATCACAATTCTGGAAACTTTTAGGGCAGGTAAAATGAACCTGGGTATGTTCCTGTGTGGTATGTGTTCCTGTACCTACAGGTGTGTGCTCTAAACTCTTGACAATCTGTGATTTAATATTGATAGTCATTAATTCTTGACCTTGTCACTTGCTTAACTGTGACAGTGCATTGCACTCACGGACATCAAAGCACCACATCACTTGGTCTTTATTTTCGCTCTTTACCAGCCAGCACTGGAAGAACACTGGCTGGGGTTCAGATCACACTGACGTCTTCCTCTTCAACCGGCTGAGCTCGAGGAATCATCCCAATACTCCTTTACAAAAATAGCTTATGGTAAAGGGCTTTGCTGTGGAAATGCCAGTTACCATTTATAGCCAAGGTGTGCAGAATGAAAAAAATCTACCTCAGGGAAGATGGTGACCTTCATTATCCATCACCCTTTTGATCCTAGACATTTGGGATTAATTGGTGTGAAATGGCCATGGGATGTAGTCCAACTAACACACCAGAATGTGTGTTGTATGTGACTAGCAGTGCCTGGTATGTGCATAAACACACACACACACACACACACACACACACACACACACACACACGCCTCCCTATGGTAGGTATTACATGGTATACTGTAGCAAAGTCAATTAAAACATCCTATCCAAATACATGTAAATACTTCTGCACAAAGCATACAAGTTCAACAATTTACTGACCGTCACCTATTCTGTAGCAGTGAACTAGAGTCTACCCTGGCAGGGTCCTACACTCACAAGTGGGGAAAACATTAGCAGCCTGCAGAGATTTAGACAGTGTCATGGGAGGTGACACAGAGAGTCATCATGCCTCCTAATTTTGGACAAGGACAAAAAGGGGGTTTTAATGAGGTGCATTTGAGGTGCACCAAAGCAGTATAGGCAAGGCAGATGGACGTATTTCGTGTGGAATGCCGAGGAGTGTGTGGATAAACCAGACATGGGATGTGAAAACACAAGGAGTTAAGAATGGCTCTGGAGTTTCAACTCAGCAACACCAAAAATGTTGCTGCTAATAGTGGAGATGGAAACAATCTTGGAATGAATAATGGGACCCAATTTTAGATACGCTAAGTTTAGAGTGTTTAGATATCCCAGGGAAATGCAGAATAGGCTGGCTTTACTGACCTGGAGGCCAGGATATGGGACTCTGAGAAGCAATTCATGGGTATTACCTGAAGATGTGAGCGGAAGAGCTCACCAAGGGAGAAAGTACAGATAGAAAAGGGAAGTGGCCTATGAAGTAAGCTTGGGCTAAGTTCTGCACAAATTAGGAACTGGAAGACAAGGAAGAATGATTCTATGCATGGACAGCTGGAAGCAACATCCTGAATGCTAGGAAAAGAGGTAGGGTTTAGAGAGATCAGTTGAGCTGAATGCTACTGGTGAACCAGGGAAGACGGCGACTGAGAATCCATCATTGGACATAGAAACACAGAGATCCTGTGAAGTTGAAGTCTGACTTTCGGATCCCCAAGTTTATGTACACTTTCATCTCGGAAACCAAGTTACACTCTATGTAACTAAGATCTAATAACCTCAGACTCAAAGTCAATGCCAATCAATACTTCTGATACAGAGGGGGAAGAAAGCAAAGTGCCCATTCCCTTACTAAGGAACACAAAGACTTCCGTGACATTGCTGGTCACCAAGAAGTTAAGGTTATTAGGAACTGTGTGGAAGGCAACAGGAAAGGAAGAACACACATCTAAAATCATAGATAGAACTATACCTTGCTCCAGGCAAGATGGTCCTCAACACTGTCTATCGAAAGAGCGATCATCTTAACATTCCTCTTGGCAAACTCTGGCGCCAGCTTTGCCGCTCTGCCAAGCTCTGTGGTGCACACTGGGGTAAAGTCCCGTGGGTGAGAAAAGAGAATGCCCCATCTGGAATGAAGAAGAGGGTCACAACTGAAAGAACAGATACTATCATCAAGCAGAATGAAAACAATACCTGCATTCAAAACAGGTTTTCTTTCTTCAAACACCTGCTTAGTGAAGACTTTTAAACATTTTAGTTCCAATCTTGCCTCCAGAGAAGCCCAAGTGGACAGCAAGTGTCTATCAATATATACAATTTTATATATCCAACATATAAAAAAAATGATAAATGTTCAAAAGGACTCGATTTATTTATTTATTTATTTATTTATTTATTTATTTATTTATTTATTTTTGAGGCAGGGCGTCTGTGCAGCCCTGGCTAGCTGTTCTGGAATTTGACCTGTAGATCATGTTGGCCTTAAACTCAGAGAGAGGGCCTGCCTCTGCTTTCTGAGTGCTGGGATTAAAGGCATGCACTACCATACCCAGCCCCCTTCTTAATTATGAAGTCACCATGACTCCTTTTCAGTCAATAAAATGTGCGCTATTCAAGCCAAGGGCTCTATTGAAATATTTCTTAGGACTTTTGTTTGTTTTCTGGCACAAACTTTGATATTCAGCGTCTACGATGTCCCAGATCCAAACAGATGCCCGGCTACAGCAATAAACAGGTTATGTAACCCAGAGCAGACGGGGCTCTAGCCTCGATTTCTAGGTAGAATTTAGGTTGGTACTTGGCTTTCTGGAAGCAGCTGGATACAAAATCTTTCAGAAAGCCACTTGACTGACCTAACCTGTTGAGCAAGGTGCCCACATTTGCACCATGCCAATACTTCAACAGGTGCAGATTCACTTTAGACCAAGCAGGTAGAAACTACACGGTTATTCTACAACATAGATTTCCACTCTACAGTTCTTAGGTAAAGGTCTAAGGTACAGATCCTGAGGATGACTCAGACTCCCAAGAAACTGGGGAGCCCATTTCCTTCTTGGCCACAGAAGCTGTTCTTACAAGTGAAAGGAAAATGCAGCGCTGGGTTCTGTGCACTCATACTGTTTGAGCCACCCAGGGGCAAGGTCTCAAACCAGCAGATTGCTCAATCTGGCCTAGATACTCAGGGTTTGGTAACTTTTCCCGAGCACAAACAAGGCAGGCACAGCTACTGCCTTCCACCGCAGCTACTGCTTCCCACGGACACCTGCCACTCGGCTCCCAGGGCAAGGTGAGGCCTTCTTAAAAAGGACGGAAGGCCCTGCGAAAGAGCCAGGCAATGCTTGAAGACTGTGGGGGTACGCAGTGCTGAATTTTTAATACGGGCAGTAAGAGGGACATCTTTCAAGATTTAATCTGGATGTGACACTTAGGCCCTAGATTCTATGGAAAAGAACCGATGTAAGGTTCAGATGCAACTTAGAGAAAGGCTCCAGAAGATGCAGAAAGAAAAGGAAAGGGGCATTTCTTTATGTGATATTTAGGAGCGATGAATTGATTTTTTTTTAATTGTGAGGCAAGTGTGTTTTGCTGAGTCATGCTGAGGGACTGGTCTTAGGTTCCTTCACACACTCTAGTCTATCTTAGGGTATTCCAAGACTGTCTCCCCGGGGCCCATCTGCCCTGCTCTCTGGAGAAATTCAATTACATCATCCCGTTTCTTCCGCACTTTCATAGGAAGAGATCTTTCTTCTCCTAAGAGAAGGGTCTCTACTTCTGCCAGAAAACTTCTGGTACAGGTGTTGATTAGTGAGGAGCCCTACAAAGATGATCTTCCACATCCAGAGGCCACACAAAGCTAAGCACACCCACACAGCACCCAAATCCTTGTTTCTAAGTGTAAGAGGCAGAGCAGACACCTGTAATGTTTAAAGTTCATTTTCTTTCCCTCCAAAGGATACTTGAGTCCATAATTGGCAGTTTGACTTGAGATTATCTACAGAATGGAGTTAGGGCTAGGGAAAAAAATAGGCAAATTCCACATATTGTAATGATACATAGAGCGGAAAAGCCTTCCTCCGGTATGACAGGGGTGTGGCGCGTCACTATAAGCTTGCTTTGAAGGTTACTTCATCTTCTTAAGAGGAGGTCATTTCATTTACTTATTTAAATAGTTTAGTTTTTGTTTGTTTGAGACCGGGTTTTCCTGTGTAACAGTCCTGGCTGGCCTCAATCCACCTGCCTCTGTCTGGGATTAAAGGCGTGCCTACCACTGGCCCAGCTACTGATTTGAGTTTTTATTTAGTTTTTATTTGGAGCCTCAGTGCGCTACACAGATTGGCCTTGAATTTAGGATCTTCCTGCCTCGGTCTCCCGAGTTGCTGGAATAAGTTGGTTTACACATCTGGATGCAGATGGGAAACAGCATTTCAAAGCAAATCTAGATAGATGTAGGTCAATAAGCAACCATAAAGGGCCCCCCCTCCCCCCCAGTTATCTCCATAGCACTCGTGCTTTAGATTCAAGTTATCTGTAATCCATACCAACCAAGAAGAGTTCCAGCAAGGTCTCACATTTCACGGGGGTGTGGCTGCAGGCAGGAACGGGAAAGAACACTGTGTAAATCCTCTCTGCAGTCTTGGATAAATATTAACACCAAGGCTCTAAGAATGAGACCGGCAGTCATGCTCAACTCTAGTCTTCTTCTGCAGGGTCCGAGAGCTCATCTGCTACTTTTTCCTAGCCTGCCCTTCTCTTTGAAAAGCTCTGTCTGCGTGGCCATGGTCAGCAGATGGAAAATGGATGCCAGGCAAGAATCCTCACCTGGTTCTCTACTGCTGATTTACCGGTTAGTTTCATAAACTGCACGGACTTCCCGCATACACACACCGGAATACTGGATATAAAAAGGACACAAACCCAGGAGTTTGTTCACACAATGGAGCAGGGGCACTGAAACTCCAGAACTACAAGGGAACCCGACACGTATGCAAAATGCTGACGGAAACAGAGCATTAGAGCCCTCAGGAGCTGTAAAACGAAGGCAATGTAGGTGTACTCCTCGCCCTTAAAGGCCACCACTGTGGCTATCAGCCGCAAGGCCAAGCGCGGGATGCAAACGCAGAGGGGGAGGGGGCCACTGGGAAACAAAAGAGTCTCAAAGTGGGGACGCACGTGTCCTGGCCTTGGAATGGCCTAAGGTGGCAAAATGGTCGCAGGCGCTGAACAACCCCCTCTCGCCAACTGAAGTGCGATTAATAAAAACTCAGAGAGAGAAATTGGGATTCAAGCTGAAGACCCGAAAAGCAAAGGAGCCCGCTTCCGGCTCTTATCCCGACCTCAGTCCGAAATGGCAATCCTGCCTCCAGGAATCTCAGAATGAGACTGAGAGCTGTTTTATAATCCTCTCCAGTTCTGGCATTAAAGGCGTGCACCACCCGGTTTCTATGGCAAATTAGTGTGGCTACTGGGATTAAAGGTGTCTGTTACAGCGGCCTGGTCCGTAAGGCTGGCCATTGTGGCTGTAACTCTCTGAGCTTCAGGCAAGCTGTATTTATTAAAATAAAAATGAAATGTCACTACATTCAAACTGTTGCTTATTCAGGAATGACAGCCACACCCACACAGTGTTCCTGGTTCCTCCCAAAGCCGTTACACAAAAATCTTATTTTGACCACTGACGTCGACTCTGGACAAAAAGTCTTCTGGCTACTTATTTGGCACATGGTAGTTTTAAAATTTTTCAGAAGCCCGAAACTTCCACTTTCATAAGTTAAGCAGGACTTTAGATAACGCGGAACAATCCCGCTAATCTGTGGCTGTGTATTCTGACTAAGGCTTTCTGCACCCACTTTCCGTCGGGTGCAAATTCTAGAGCGGCGAGAGGACGGGCAGCGCGACCCTGGGCAAGCGTCCCAGGAGGTGACCTCCAACACCGCACACCCCTGCTCCACCTCCCCTCGGCTTTCGGTCTGACAGCGTTACAAATGAGCATTGTTTATAAAGCCAGGTTAAATAGACAACAAACCGTCCGCGGTAAGGACCCCTTCCCCCATGCCAGTCCAGCCACATTGAGTCAGGAAAGGGGTCCAGAGATCAGCTAAGGGCAGGCCAGGGGTCGTAGGTCCCCAGTAACGCCCGGGGATGCTCGGCGGAACCCCGGCAGCGGGCACGTGCGGGAACCGGTGAGGGACTAAACCAGCGGCGCGCCGGGGCCGAGCGCAGCGGGGAAGACAAAAGCCGGGAAGGCAGTTCTGGGGACCGGGCATCTGGCAGGGCGACGCGGTGGTCACTTACGAGTCTCCCAGGAAATCGTGGAAGCGGATTGGGCCGATGGTGGTATTGGCCTCAAAGTTGGGGGCTTCGTCCCCGAGAAGCAGCCCTCCCGGCATGGCGGCAGCGGTGACGCGAGGAACAAGGAGGCGCAGCCGCAGCAGCAAGCAGCCGGCGGGCTCCGAAGAAGCCTAGTTCAGAGCTGGCCGAGTGGGCGGGCCCGGGGGCGAGCCTGGGCGGGGCCGGGGGCGGGGCCGTCCGGGACGGTCGTGAGTCAAGCTTCACGTGGAGCCTGCTGGGCGAGTAGGATTCTGGAGCGAAAGGAGGCCACGTGCCATCGGAAGGTAGCCTTAGGCGTTGAATTGCTGGGGGGGAGGGGAGGAAGGGGGACATAGGGTCCCGTGGCTCTGCAAAGACGCTCTAGGCGATCAGCCTAGGCTCTCCCGCGCCCCACTCCCGTCAGACTTCCAACTGAGGGGTCTGGTGGTGCACCCCTCTTTCACTGTGAGCATCTAGCGCTGACTCCTCAGCCAACCTAGGCTTCAGAGGTTTCTCAGGATGTGGCAAGACCAGATGTGTGTGGGGATGAAAGCCAGAGGAAGTGGCTATTGCAGCAAAAATTCTGTACCAACTTCAGTAAGAGGACAATGGAAACAACCTTTTTTATTTTGCCTCCCCATCCCTGGAGGGATGAATTATAAAGTATTCAACACATTAGTCCTAAAGTTTAAGTACAAGTTTCACAATGTGCTTCCCGAGATCTAACGTGTATGTCCGTCAGTTTTCACCTGGGGAAGTGGCAGGTTTTGGTCCACTTACTTCCTATTTCCCAAGCACAAAGTAGAGAGGATGCCTCCTTTGTTAGAGATAGATGGCAGACATTTTGCCCAGAAACCAGAATCTGTCAGAAGCTGGTCCTGGTTATTATAAGCCTGACCCCAGCTACTCTGGAGAAATGAGGTTTGTTAAGTTCTGTGCTACAGAGGAAGTTCAAGGTCAACCTGGGAACTAAGAGCACCTCAAGGGGACTGGGAAGCAGCTCTGTGGTAGAATGCTTACCTGGACTATAGGAGGCCCAGGTCAGCGATTCTCAACCTATGATCGCCATCCCTTGGGTCACAAATCAGATTATTTACATTGTGATTCATAACAGAAGCAAAATTGCACTTGTGAAGTAGCAACGGAAAAATTTTTGTGGTGTGTGTGTGGGGGGGGGGTCACCACAACATGAGGAACTGTTGTGAAGGTTGAAGGAACCTAGGAAGGTTGAGAACCATGCCCTGGATTCAGTCACCAGCACTAGGGTGGGGTGGGGAAGGATATGTTATAAAGCACCAAGCCCTAGATGGAGAAACAAAATTAAGGTTGCATAAGTAAGGTAAGGGTAATGGCGGTTGCCTTCAGATTGTGTGCCCCAGTCTGGGAAAGCACGGAGGATAACATGGTTAACTGCTCAGCACATGGCAGGTGCTCTGGAAGTGGTAGCTATTATTTAGATGATGATAATGATTCATACAATCACTCTTTCCTTATTGCTTGCTTGATAGATGTGAGAGATTGTCCCAGCTCTTACAGGAAAAGTGAATTACATACAATTATGATATAATGTAAGGTAACATTGATAGGGAGGCTGCAATATTTGGGATTCAGCGTGAGGAATCCTTCGGAACAGATTTAGGAGATTTGAAGGAACTCTGTGGCAGTGCTGGGTGTGGTGGCTCACTGTGACGTGTGTTCTCGGTACAGTGATGTGCTCTGTCTTTGGGTCTACGTGCGTGCTTATCAGACCTACTTCATTGTGCACAGACTTACAGAGAGATTACTGGCAAAAACCTTAAAGTTAAAATAAGTCTCTAGCTTGACTCCACCCTTCTGTTTGAAAGCACATATCTCAACTTCATTTGCTTTCATAGTAGGGGAAGCAAAGTAGCCCGACTTTAGAGCACTGTGAGCAACGTGTTGCAAAATTGGGCTGAGAACCAAATACACCGGAATACAGAGAATGGATTCAGTTTAAGGCACTATGAGCAACATGTTGCACAGATGGGCTAAGTCAGATACGCCACAATCCAGTGAATGGGTACAGAAACAGATGAGTGATTGCTATCAAAGGCATAATTACATAGCCTCCAGTTGTAAATTAAGCAAATACAATAAGATAAACACCTAATCCAATTTGTAGTGCCACAAGTAGCATGCCGGTGATGATCCAGCAAACCGTTTTAGTCTTAACGAAAATTGAAATTCTTTTAAGGTAGAGATTAACATTTTTAAGAACACGCTTTTCTCCCCCCCCCCCCCAGAACACTACAGTTTCTGTCTTCTGAAAAGTCAGAAGATTTAGCAACAACAGGCTGTAGCCCACTCTGAGACGGGACAGAAAGTAGCGTTCTTTTCATGCTCAGCTTTTTCTTTATTTTTTAGTATTTTTCTCCTTTCTGTTTGTCATATTGTGAACATGAAAGATGAAGGCTATTTTATTCAAGGCAAAAACCTGACATAGTACATTTTTTTTTGTAAAAGTAAAGAATGTTCCCATTGCTGGATGGTGGTGGAACATGCCTCTAATGCCAACACTCAGGGAGGCAGAGGCAGGAGGATCTCTGTGATATCAAGGCCAGCCTGGTTTATACAGTGAGATCCAGGACAACCAGAAGTACACAGAGAAACCCTGTCTCGGAAAAACAAAAAACAAAACAAATCAACCAACCAAACAACAAAACAAACAAAAGAATGTTCTCATGTATTTAGTATGTGAATAAAGTTGGAAGAACACTGTGTTGACCCTTGTAAGTAAGTGAGTTTGACCTTGACATACAGCTGTGCGGCCAGGGAGTCCCAAGAGGAAAGACCATTTTCTCAAGGGCTAGTGAGAAGGTCATGAGTAAGGAAGTGCTGTGGGAGAGGCATTCCACAGGTAGGCCAGAATGTAGAAAAGGAAGACCCAGGCCAGGGGAGGGAAACATTTACTATGAAGGATGGAAGGTTCCGGTATCAGGGAGAAAATGCTTTCAAGCAACCTAACAGTTGGAGAGAACACCGAGACAGCATTTTTATGTAGCTTTGGAGCCTGTCCTGGAACTAGCTCTTATAGACCTGGCTGGCCTCGAACTCACAGAGATCCGCCTGCCTCTGCCTCCCGAGTGCTAGGATTAAAGGTGTGTGCCATCACTACCCTGCCTTTTTTTTCCCAATATGCAATTCCAATAAATTCTTCAATCTTTGCTGGCCCTTGCCACAAACTTACCTGACATATTCTGTCTCAAAGGTGAGGACTCTTGCTGCAAAGTGTGTCTCAGAACATAACTGACCTTTGTCTTGCCTTTGCTTTTTACTGAAGTCCACTCTTTCGTCATTCCCTCTTTAACTGCACACTTGCTTTTCATCATCCTAGCTGTGGGATTGGAACTGTGAACATCACATCCCCTCTGGCAGATGGCCATGTGTTAGGGTCTGTCCTCGGGAGCCCAGCGTGTGCTGAAAGGGATCATCAAGATTGGAGAAAGAAGGGCTTTATCTTTTTCCTATTCTGTTTTCCCCTTTACACAACAAAGAGCAGATTAGCCCACAGTTGGCTTTGGTGAGACAGATCATGAGGATTCAGCTTTCCTCAAGGGTTATTTGCCTGGGAGTTAAACACTGTTAAATATTGTTCAGAGCGTTAATGTCTCAGGAGGCCTTTATCGCTAGCTGTTTTTGAATGCGCTCTTTAGGAGTGACTCTTTTGACTTTTTGGTTGACTGTTACCACACCTTTTTCTTGTGCCCAGCCACCTTAAGTGGTAGCCTGTCGATCAAGAAACCTTTTTATTTGACAATCATCCAGACGGTGATCATGGTTGCTTAGAACCCTTCATGGATGCCCTGAGAAAAATTCACACCAGTCATGAAAACCAGTCCGTCAGAAGCCACCACATCTGCTTGAGTGGACTTGCTCCATTCATAGCTGCTCTAGTCAACACCTAACAACTTCTAGAGATTCTCTTTGACCATGATCTTATTGCAGTTGTTCTGAATGGCCCCGCCCACCTTTCAACAATTCTTCTTCAGGCTAGTGGAAGAAAACACTTCCCTGAAGACTCAGCAAGAAGGCTGTGCTGTGGAATATTAATTTTAGATGTGTTATATTCATTTATGTTGTGAAATATTTGTTTGATGATGCAAAGACATGTTACATTTGTTTGATTAAATAAAATTACCCTGGGGTCGGGAGGCTGAGCTGAATGGAAGTGGTAGGGAGGAACCATGTAGAACTAGGGTTCTTAAGTGGGGGCTGAACAGAAGGCTGTCCCATTACCAGGAGACCAGCTAGGAGAGGAGATTAGTTACTTGATTTGGCCTCTCTGAGTGAACAGAATTTCACCTCAACCTTTGGATCCTGAGTTCTAGAGAACTATAGAGATCTAGATGAAGTTTCCTTTAGTGACTGTGGTAGAGCTGGTATCTGAGGGGACAGAATTCCTGTCTGGCTACAGCCAGCCCAGCCAAACTGCTGCTGGTAGATGTGGAGTTGCAATTGCCGATTAGGACAGCAGTCGCTTAAGGGGCAGCTACTGAATTTAATGAAAAACAAGGCAGCGATTGGCAGACTGTATTGGCAGACTGTTTGGAACTGGTAGAACTGGAAGTTGGATACAAGCATATCATGCTCCCTTTCTAGCCAGATAAGCACCCTGCTTCTCTCTTCAGACCAGTCTTGGAAGCTTCCTTCATGTATACCATCTCTTGTAATAGAAGGCCCCAATAAAAGTCTTCGGAATAATTCTTTATTGCTGGCTTATCTTTATAACAGGCAGAGTGCTGAGTTGATTCCATTTAGAGCAGACAGAACCCTGGGGCTTCCAGACACTCAGCAGGTACTCGGTAGTATCTCTTTCAGGGTGGGTGGAGAGTGACGTCCCAGTTTATGGGCCCTGGGAAACTCCCGAGGATGTTCTTGGCTTCCTCAGACAGGAAGCCACTGGAGAGTTCCAGCGAATGGGTGGGAACTGTGACTATGAATGACTGTAGAAAAGTTGAAAGAGAAAAAGTTTTGAGAAGAGCTCAGAAGGTAGAAGACAAAAGACTGCCAAGCGCCAAGGGAAGGGTTAGCAGAACCTCCCCTCCATGCCCTCACCCCCCCCCCCCCCCCCCCCCCCCCCCCCCCCCCCCCCCCCCCCCCCCCCCACTGCTGGGAAAGTTCTAGAGAGGGCCCTGACAGCAAAAGCTTGGAGATGGAATACCAGCTTTTGGGTACAAGGCCATTTGTCCATAAAGCCCAGAGAATTAAGCCTCTGACTTGAGTATTCAGGGTCGTAAGCTTCTAGTTCACAAGGCTTATTGCCAAAAGCCTCAATCTTAGAAAGTTCAGAGTAATAAATCCCGCAGTTTCAAAGCCTAGAGTCACAAGTCTATGACTTTCAAGGCCCAGAGCTACAAGCCTCTGAGTTGAAGAGCCCTTGGACATTGGACTCCCGATATTAAAGGAACTCTACCTTGCCTATTTATAATTTCCACAGGAACAGAGAAAAAAAAAAAAAACCACTCAGGTGGTGTGACCCTGGTAGCGTTCTCTAGGGAGTAGATTGAGCCACTTCCTAAAAGGCCTGAATCTTGTGTGTTGTAGTCATTTCTACATTCTGGAGTCTACCTCCGTTTACTTGTCGCTTAGTCTAAGAAGTGGTACCCATAGTTTGTGATGGCCACTACCTTTCTAGCATACTTTAAAATTTCCTTTCTTTTTTTAAATTTATTTATTTATTAAAGATTTCTGTCTCTTCCCCGCCACTGCCTCCCATTTCCTTCCCCCTCCCCCAATAAGGTCCCCCTCCCTCATCAGCCCAAAGAGCGATCAGGGTTCCCTGCCCTGTGGGAAGTCCAAGGACCACCCACCTCCATCCAGGTCTAGTAAGGTGAGCATCCAAACTGCCTAGGCTCCACAAAGGGCAGTAGGATCAAAAACCCATTGCCATTGTTCTTGAGTTCTCAGTAGTCCTCATTGTAATTTCCTTTCTTAGCAGTGAATTACCCTTTTACAAGGTTAACAGTTCCTTAAAGTTGCAATTTTGTGATTTCAGTGACTGTGTGGTTTCTGTCTCTTGTCTGAATCCTGATTGACAAAATTTATGCTAGAAGGAGTCCTGGGAGAGATACTCTAATACCTATACTTTTATTGCTTAGGCCTGAACCCATTGTTAATGGAAAACATAAGACTTGGAACCCATGGCACTCAATGGCATCAAATGATCACAAATGGTTGATTGTGAGGAAATGCCAACAGAGGCATGTACTTGGCAGCCCAAGTTGCTGCTGCACTTGACCCTGAGGGCAGCAAGGGGTGTGGTAAGGACTGTGGTGGACATTTCTGAGTGGAATGGAATCTTTACAGACAAGATGAAAAGCTAAGGTTCTTAAACGCTTGGCTCAGTTCTTGGCCTAATAAGATTTGATGCTATTAAAAGTTGAAGTTCAGCTGTCTAATTGCCAGATTACAGCATCATTGGAAATCACAGCTTGGCAGATTTTCTCATATGAAAGTTAAGCCTTTGATCCTGGAAAGAAGAACCTCAAACTTAAAACTGGGGCATACGGTCGGACTGAAATGAATTGACAACCTTGAATCCTGAAGTGGAGGGAGCTTGTCTTTCTCTGAGGAGTCTGGAGCAGGTACCACACAAAAAATGAGGTTGCATACTTTCCTTCAAAGTTGTTCCCAAGCCTTCCTGTTTTCACCATACACACCAGGAGGTCCAAGTACCTACGAGCATTGCTCAGGTGCTGAGTTCAGATTACCAGGAGATTCTTCAAGGAGTTACATGCCTGCCCTGCAGAGGAGTGTGGGCCAAGACATCCTGACCAATCAACAGACTCTGGATTCTTAAACACAATAGTTTTTGCTTAAGAATGTGCTTAAGGGGCTGGAGAGATGGCTCAGTGATTAAGAGCACTGCCTACCCTTCCAAAGGTCCTGAGTTCAGTTCCCAGCAACCACATGGTGGCTCACAACCATGTATAATGAGATCTGGTACCCTCTTCTGGCTTGCAGGCATACATGCAGACAGAATACCGAGAATACTGTATACATAATAAATAAATAGATTAAAAAAAAAAAAAAAGACTGTGCTTAAGAGCCAGGTGGTGGTGGCCCTGCCTTTAAACTCAGCACTTGGGAGGTGGGCAGATCTCTGTGAGTTCAAGGCCAGTCTGGTCTACAAGAGCTAGTAGTTCCAGGACAGGCTTCAAAGCTCAGGGACAAAAACAAAAACAAAAACAAAAACAAAAAAAACAAAAAAAACAAAAAAAAAGGAATGTGCCTAAGTTGGTCCTGTACTTAATGTTAAGACTCTTAAATAGAAGAATTCAGTTTAGTGAAACATATCCATGGTGACGGTTGTCTTCTGTAGCACTTGTCAGCATCACGCCCTGCATTGCCAGTAGCAAGTTAAACACTTGTAGCTTTCCGGCTCCATCACTGGTACTTCGCTGTCTTGACAAAGTCCTGGTGGAAGAAACAGGGCATCTGGCACAGGCAGTCTCTTTAATCTCTGAGATTTGCTCTAAGTGTTCTGAGTGCTGAGTCATCTTTATTAAATGCCTGGGATCAGGCCATTGTTCTGAGCCAGAGCGTGTGTTTGCCCTAGGTCTTGACCACTGAACATAAGCGCTGTGGACATAAACTTTCTTATTTTACGGAGGGATGCACAGTTAGAGTTGTGTAAACAGAGTATTTACAATTGGTATCCATCAGCAGTACTCCATCCCAAGAGTCTCCTCGGCAGGTAGAGCTATTTCACAATTAACAACTAAAATTCTTTGCTAAAATTTGACTGGTAGATCGAAAGCCCAAAATTTATTTATTTTTCTTGTTGGGCTCTACTTTGCTGTATCTAAGTGTGTAGTCAATTCTCATCAGTAAGCACTCAGTCTTCATTTGCATCTCATCTTATTGAGAGAAAACCCTGGATTCTGAAAACCAAACCAAAGGTACAGGCCTCATGCATACCTGTGAATTTTGCCCTGCTGAATGACAGGCCCATCTCTGATCAGTATCCTTGCGGAAAGGTAACTGGGCAGGGTAGGTGTCTGGTTTATAGACAAACATTTCTAGTGGAGGATAGACAATGGGAAGAAAGTACTTCTATTTAAAGGTCTAAGAGGGAATGCCAATGGTATTGACTTTTTTTTTTTTTGTTTTTGTTTTTTGTTTTTTGAGACAGGGTTTCTCTGTGGCTTTGGAGCCTGTCCTGGAACTAGCTCTGTAGACCAGGCTGGTCTTGAACTCACAGAGATCCGCCTGCCTCTGCCTCCCGAGTGCTGAGATTAAAGGCGCGCCACCATTGCCTGGCTTGACTTCTTATATACAGATAGATTTACTTAATATTTCAGCAGAGTTTCTGAATTATTTGATATTAAAACTAGTTTCAAAACTAAATTATTCATATACTTTATCTACCAATTCATCTATCTATCCATCCAATAACCAGTTTGCCAGAGTGTACAAAACACTGGTATAAAGTTCCTCCAAACTTTCAGCTAAATATTCTTTTCCTTTTTTCTCTCCCTTTTATCTTCTTTCCATTCTTTTGCCTTTTCTCCCCCTTTAAAACTTGCTTTTTTCTCTCTCTCTTCCTCTTTCTGTCTGTCTGTCTTCCCTCCCTCCCTCCCTTCTTTTCTCTTTCTTGCTTTCTTTCTTTCCTTTCTATATGCAAGTATTTGTCTATTAAGTTTAGATGACCCAAATCAAGAAGGCTCAGGTTTTGAGTCGTCTTTGTGTGTGTAGAGTCTGCATTTTGCTTTCGGCACTAACAAAACCTACTAGGCTGGGTATGTCGGTGGTCAGGTGAACATACTACAGTGTGGGACAGCTGGAGGTACGGGGATAACACAGGCAATGCTAGGTTTTCTTCTCAGGTTAAGTCCATAGTGTTGGACTCAGAGTTCTCACAGCATGCTCTTTCAAAATTGACTTTTATTCTCCTTCGGCATAAGTAAAAGCCTCACTTCCCCACGAAACAACCTTAGTTTTCAGGACTGTCTCTGTCCAGTTACCATTCCCACGAGAAGTCTAGTTACATACAATTATGTCATTCAACAGAAAATAGCTCGGAACTTCCCCCAGTAAGGCCAATCCGTGAAAATGCAAAGCCCCGTGCTTATTTTTTTCTTATTTATTTATTTATTTATTTATTTATTTATTTATTTATTTAATTATTTATTTATTGACGATTTCTGTCTCTTCCCCGCCACTGCCTCCCATTTCCCTCCCCCTAAAAAGTCCCTCTCCCTCGTCAGCCCAAAGAGCAATCAGGGTTTCCTGCCCTGTGGGAAGTCCAAGAACCACCCACCTCCATCCAGGTCTAGTAAGGTGAGCATCCAAACTGCCTAGGCTCCCACAAAGCCAGTATGTGCAGTAGGATCAAAAACCCATTGCCATTGTTCTTGAGTTCTCAGTAGTCCTCATTGTCTGCTATGTTCAGCGAGTCCGGTTTTATCCCAGGCTTTTTCAGACCCAGGCCAGCTGGCCTTGGTGAGTTCCCAATATTGTTAAGCTAGAACAGACCTTGAGCGCTGGAGGACCCAAGTTTTGTTGTTCCCATAGCTGCCTATCACATGGCCTCTTTTATTTGACCAGGCTTGGCATTTAAAGGGTCAGGTGAGCATACTCTGCATGAGCAAATAATACTGACTTTTCTAGTTTTCTTTACAAGCCAGAGTTTTTGTATTTCAGTCTTTGGTGCTGAATCAGAGCCAGAGACTGTGGGTCAAAGGAGGAAGCAACAGAGAAGGACACAGATGAGATATTAGGTCCATGCCAGACTGCTTCATAGGAGGAATTTGGGAAGGATAAAACCTTTAGACTGTTTTGAACCACATTCCCTCTGCAGAACAAGTAGAGGATCCCTGGGATAAGAGGTGCATTTGGAAACCTGAGTTATACCCGAGGGCTTCCTGACACCCCCAGCCACGGGGCATGCTGAAAATTAACCCAATCAGCTATGGGGCTAGCGGCAATAAGAAGTGTTTGTAGTGACTTGAAAATCATATATATTGTTTCATGTGTCTGAGTATTTTGCCTGCATGTACGTTTGTGCACTGTGTGTATGCCTGGTGCTCACAGGGCCTTGAAGATGGTGCCTGACTCCTTTGAGCTGACTGGAGTTACTGACAGCTGTGAGCTGCCAGGTGGGTGCTAGGAATTGAACCCAAGTTCTCTAGAAGAGCAGCCAATGCTCTAACCCCTGAACCATCACTCCAGCACCACTGCCCCTTGAAATTCTTAATTTACTTACTTATTTGATGAGTATCTGTGAATGCTTGCACGCACGTGCTGTGGAATTATCTTTCTGTACGCTCTGAAAATGTGTCCCGCTCATCGCTAATAAAAAGCTGATTGGCTGATAGCTAGGCAGGATTTTCAGGGCAGAGGGAATGCTGGGGAGAAGAAAGGGGGTGTAGTTTAAGGGGACGCCATGAAATGCAGAGCAAGCAGGATGGGAAGTGCTTACATGAGGTGAATGAGCCTTGGGACAGCACACAGAAGGATAGAAATGGGTTAATTTAAGTTATGAAGCTAGATAAGAATGAGCACACGCTGGTACCAAGCATTTATAATTAATAAGAAGTCTCTGTGTGGTTGTGTGGGAGCGGCTGCCGGGGCATAGAGAAATTCCACCCACATGTATGTCTGTGCATGGTGCCTGTCCGTTACAGACAGTTCTGAGCTGTATGTGGGTTCTGGGAATTGTGCTTTGTTACTCTGGAAGAGCAGTCAGGGCGCTTAACCTCTAAGTCATATGCAGTGTTTTGAAAACTTAGATAGGCTTTCTGAGTCTCTTTTCTGTTTGATTGTTTCTTCATCCCTTTTCCAGTGACATGTCGCCTCACTCTAATTGAATAAGAAAAAGAACATTTAGCTGGTGTGTTGGTGAGAAATGTAAGAAATGGCAACACTGGGTGACGGAGACACTGGGTAGGAGCCGAGAAGCTTACCAGCCAGTAGAAATAAAGGGATAAATGCTGGACAGAAATCAGCCCCGTCATAATCCTTTCCTTTTTCTGTGATCTGCTGAGAATGTGATAATTAGCTTTGGGTAAAGCTGGAATACAGGCTGCCAAGACCTTTGTCACTCTTCCCTTCTCAGAAAAGAGAATCTTTTGTGCCAGAAGGTGTTCACTAAGCAATTTGTGTCTAAGACCAAAAGAGCTGGGGCTGGAAGTAGATGCAGATAGAGGGAGTAGCAGCTGCAGATCCCTTTTCTATTGGTTCTTGAGTCCCCCCTTTCCCAATGGCCTTGGTCCCCAGGATGGCATTGTTGGGGGGTGTTCAAATCTTACAGAGAGCAGGATGTAGTGGGATATTCAGGTCTTGGGGGGGGGGTTTCCCAAAGGAGGCAGTGATACTCTAGGCATTTCCTCTCTTTTCTTCTGGCCGTGAAGTGAGTAAGTTTTGCCACAATGTGTTTCCTCACCACAGACCCCAAACAACAGCCATCATGGGCCGGAACCATCAAAACTGGGAACCAAACAAACCATTCTCTTTATAATTTTTCAGTTATTTTTCATACTGACATAAACTACTGTACTTCCTCACAAACAAAACAGCATATACTTGGCATGTACACACAGATTGCAGGTTAACAAACATATAGCTAAATTTCAGTCTAGGAAACCTTGATCCCGAGGCTAGAAAAGTACCTCAGAGGAGGGTTCAGGGGAGAAATAAGATTGAAGGGAGCTCTTGGAACATGGGAGAGGGGAAGGCAAACGGGTGTCTCTGTAGGGAAGAGCAGCTTGAGTAAATGAAGAAGAGACTAATTATACTTGGGACAAAGCTTGAGTCAGTCTGCATAAAGTGGAAGTTACAGGGGGAGAGGCCAGGTGCTGGCTCTGTCAAATGTGAGAGCTCAGGGAGGTAAAGGGCGGTAGATGTGGATTTCAGTGTGTCCCAGACACCAAAGGGATCATTTCCCGCCGGTAGAAGTGCAATCTTTGTACAGACACGCAGTCCTAGCAGATTTCAGATGGCTCAGCCAAAGTTATACAGTTCTAGAGTGGGGACTACTCTGTCTTTTAAAGTCTATTAACCTCCAGGAGACCATCATGAATAATGTAGGCACCAAGGCATCTCTCTGTATGCCCACACCCATGTACTTTTCATTGGTTGTTTGTATTTTGAGACAGGGTCTCCCTACATAGACCTGGCTATCTAGAACTCGTTATATAGACCAGACTGGCCTCACACTCATAGAGATCCAGCTGGCTCTGCCTCCTGAGTGGTGGGACTAATGCTGTGTGCCATCAACCCTGGCTCTGCAGGCTTTTCCTTAGGATGAAAACACAGGAAACACTCAAAGCACCCACATTTAAAACAAAGACTGAAGGTTCTCAAAGCAACTAATAAATAGCAGTTTATCCTTGGACTTGGTTTTATGCCAAGGGAGGAAAGCACAAGCAGCGGAGGGAATGAGGAGGAGGTGAAGAATGGAGAAAGACAAGAGGGGAGTGGGAAGGGATGAGAACGAGGAAAACATCCAAGGAAACATCCAAGGAAAAAGATGTGCAGCGTGGAGTGATCAGTGAGGTGCGTGCTGGGCACAGGGGGGATGTGGTGGCCAGAATTCCTTTGGGTTTTCTTGGGCAAAGGGCAGGAGAGGGGGTCACTTCTGCTTTAGTAGGCACCCCAGATAATGGGCAGTTCTGAGTAGCGCCTTTTAGCTTTTTATCTTTCATCTTTACTGTTTGTTTTTGGTAACCAGTGAATTTTCTCATGGAGTTGTGAATTCTTGAAGATTTAGTGATTTATATTAGATTATATAAATAGAGCCTGTATTTTGCTTTGGTAGACTTAAATATAATCTATATTATTATTACTTTTATTATTGTCTCAAGCCAAGATAGGCATCAATCTTGGTACGTAGCCAAGGATGACTTTGGATGTGTGTTCCTTCTGCCTCTACCTACTGAATGCTGGGATTACTGCCATGTGAGACAAGTCTTTTTTTTTTTCTTTCCCGGCTCTGGGGAATCAAACCCAGGGCTTTGTTTGACAAACACTCTACCATCTAAGTTATCTTCCTAGCCTATGTTAATTATTTCAAAAACCCATTCGAGAATGCTACATTTCACAATGTTTATAGACTTTGCTTGAAGACAATGTTTTTAAAAAGGTGGGTTTGTTTATTTAGTCTCTTTAGGACTTGATATAAAAAGCACAAGACATAAGAAGGTAAAATGAGAAGTTTCATTTCTGCAGAAAATATGGGTGTATTGTTTATTAAAGAGCTCTGAATAAAATGCTTGACTCTTATTTGCAGGAGGAAGGGAACAAGGCCCAGCGTTCTATGAGGAAGACAATAATGTTCTGTTTGAAGAGTTCGCTGTTGGACAGTGTTGTCTCACGTCGTCCTGAAGAACAGCATCATCTTCAAGCAAAATGGAATCAAGGACGGACATACTGTGTTCCTTGGCCAGGAAGAGGACTAATTTCATGGCTTATAAGCTATACATTTGGTGGTCTGGGGCAGGTTCACATTGTTTTAAGGGTGTACTTGTCTGTGTTAGATCAAGGATGGGGTTTTGTATTTCCTTTGAAACCCGTTTGTTTGCACAAAGCATGCATGCTAAGCTGTTTGTAATAGGCTTTGTTTTCTCACAGCACTGAGAACAGATCCTGGGCCCTTGCCCAGGTTTTCATACTAAATGGAACCACACGGTGCACAGAACTGTGAACTTGGAGGCCAGTCACCTAGACTGCAATTCAGTTTTATGCTTGTTAAACCCATGAACTTGAACAAAACTTTGGCCTTTCAGCTTCCTCATATCCACCCAGAAAACGGTGAGTAACCTCTTCTCTTTACTGGGTCAGTTTAAGACTTCACAGAGAATGTAAGCCATCTTCTATGAGCTGTAACTGCTATAGAAATGTAATACCTGTTTACACACTTGCCACTTGTACAGTGAACTTCCCCATTCTTTAGCTGGGTCAGCCTCGGGGTCAGGAGAGAGCCCACACAGTGTGACTAGGGACCAAGGCGGGACCAAGCCTGGACCTGCCTCTGCTTGTTCTCTTCTGAACCGGAACGACTTGCAGTATCTTGCCTGTTTTCCTTAGATTTTTAAGACAGGCCTCTAGAGATCTGTACTGCAGAGGCCATGGAGTATTGATCCCTGCTATTTGCATATTTATTTTTTCCAGAGAATTATGTTAGATGCTAGGGAGTCAGAAATTATTGTTTATTTTTAAGAAGCCTCAGTCTGGTTAAGGAGAGAGACCACAAAATAAGCAGACCGATTGTAAGTTGTGGTAAGTGCTAGGATGGATACAAAGCAGTTGTGATGGAAGATGGAGTAGGTGGGAGATTTACTTCGGGTGGTGTGAGGCCTCCAATAGCATGGACCTGAGGGAGAAAAGCTGCCCATGCAGAGATCTGAGATAAGAACTTTCTAGGCATAGAGAACTCTGTGTGGGAAGACCCTGGGGCTCAAGGAGTCTTCTAACAGACAAATGAAAGCTGCCTAAGGGGGAGAGGACAGTGGTCCAGGTGAGCCGGGAGGAGTGGAGTGAGCCAAGCTGTGGAGTGTGGGATTTCAAGATCATCTCACTGTCTCTGTCTCAAATTATTACCTCAAAATGTTTGCGCCCTCCCTTGTTTTTTCTGAGACAGGGTGGCTTTGGTGCCTGCCTGGAACTAGCTCTTGTAGACCAGACTGGCCTCAAATTCATAGAGATCTGCCTGCCTCTACCTCCCGAGTGCTGGGATTAAAGGCGTGCGCCACCACCGCCCAGCTGCGTTTGACTTTCTAATCAAAATATGGGAGATGGCCTTATTTCCCCCACCTGCTTAAATACTGGACTGCATATCAGTCCCCAGAACCTACCAGTACTGTTTTCAAATATCTTTGTAAATCCATTCAGTCATCTTAACCTCATCGTTGTTACCCTAGTTGAAGCCGTTGTTCCCTTTGCTCCAGATACTGTAGACGTCCGTGTAGCAGTGTCCTGGCAAAAGCCTCATGGTGAGGGCGTTGGGGAAGGCCTAACTTGTAGCACATGAAAGTTTCCTTGGTGTCAATATGAACACCCTGGACTATCTGTCTACCAACACAGTGCTCTTAAACATGGCATCCGGAAGATTTACAAGTTGACCTTCTGATACCCTAACAAGCTGGCGACACTATGCCATCACCTAGGTGTGTCTACTTTTTCTTTCAGTACACACCCAGAATAATCTTTTTAAGAGCTAGCTGCATGCTGATCATTTATCCTCAGTGCCATCTATATACTGTGTTATGACTTTTGGCTTTGTCATGAACTGGCCAGAGATATCAAGAAATGTCAGGCTCTTTGGTCTTAGGTACTTGTTGAGAATTTTTGGCTAAAGCCAGAATTAACAAGCAAATCTTCACCTCAAGTCTTTGAGCAACTCTTAGGAGGGTGGATTAGCTTCTTTGTGACACTGGGTGTGTATACCAGCTTTCCATTACTGTATACCCGACACAATCACCTTGTAGATGGAGGGTATATATTTTGGCTCCCAGTTTTGGATGTGTGACTCCATAGTCAGGCAGGTCCACTGGTATCAGGCCTCTTGGAAATGACAGATGGCATTGTCAAAAAACTCCCGACAGAACAAAACCGCTCACTTCATGGCTGGGAAGCAAGAGGTAAAGAAACAAGAGAAACCAGTTCCTACAATTCTCTTTGACAGCATGCTCCCAATAACCCAAACAGCTTCCACTCAGCTCCACTATGAAAGGTTCCATCCCCTCCAAGGAACACCAAAATGGGGCTCAAGCCTTTAACAAGTAGGCATTTGGGGCAGGGGACTTAAGACCCAAACGGTAGCAACCAGTGTAGGGATGCCAAAGTATCCTTAGCTGTTGCTGTTTACATTTTATATTGAATTAGGAAAAAGTGTGTTTTGTTAATTGATGGTGGAGTTAAAAAATTTTCATTTTAATCATATTGAGTTACAATTTTTAATTTCAAATGCTTCCAGGTGTTTTTATTTTCCACAAGTCTTAATTTGAAATATAGACAAATGTTCATTTTATAGGTGATGATTCAGTTCAAGATAACCTGATGGGCATGCTTGTCTTCTACTTTTGTTTATTTTATTTTTAAAGTTCTTTTTTTTTTAGGTCGGCATACAAAGTATTGGTTTTTCATGGGATATTCATGCATGTGCCACTTCACCTTGCTCTCCACTGTTCCCCTCCCATAATCCATTGCTCTATTTTCTATCTTCTTTGAGATCTCTTTTTGCTTTCCCGTAATACTTTCTATTTTTATGTCTTTCCTTGTGCTAATTTATTTATGTGTGTGTGTGTGCTCGTGTGTGTGTGTACATGCATGTGTGTCATAGTGTGCTTCGAGAGGTCAGAGAATAACTTGCTAGAGTCAGTGTCTTCTACCATGTGGGTCCTAGGGGTTGAACTAAGACCATCAGTTGTGTCAGTAAGTATCTTTACCTGCTATCTTGGTGGCCCTAATTTCTAGATTTTCAGGACATGCTCAAGTGCATTGATAATTTCCTGTTTCTAAATTCCCTATCTGGAATTAGAAGGGGTCGAACGTTTTCAACACAAATGCCAAGTGTTTAAAGATAATAAAATGCTAATGACCCCAATTTGATCATTGCGCAGTATATGCATTTATTGAGTTACTACACTATACCCTGAAAGTATGTACACCTATTATGCATCAGTTTAAAAAATGGTCTGTGGAGATGTTGGATTTAAAGGTTAGAAGGATAAAGTCTGACAAAAAAGAAGAGATGAAAAGGCATCCAGAATGAACAAGCAGAGATGGAATGCATTTTTCTGTCATCTGAAGAATGAGAACATCTGATAGACTTCACAAACACATCTTTGAGTCAGTGAAGTCTTTGAATCATTGTGTAAGGCTCCCATTGACTTCACTCGATTACCCATAATATCCTCCCCCAACCTGGGCTTAACTCTGCCCAAGCGTAGAAATGCAGCTAACACTCCCACACTCTGCTAGTCTCTCCCAAAAGCTGGCTTATCACAAACTTCATGATCATAGTATAAGCAGAGAATTAGGATAGAATAGTGACAAGGCCCTGTCCTTACTTCTCTCTATGAAGTATCATAATCTTTCAGCATATGATACATGGTGGCTAGAATAGGGTCATTCCACCCCTGCTTAGAGTCAATGCTCAATTCTTTTTTAATGGATTTGAGAGAGAGAGAGAGAGAGAGAGAGAGAGAGAGAGAGAGAGAGAGAGAGAGAATCCTGATAGTGTTTCTTTAGGCAAGGACAGTTGTTACCAAGTCTCCTTTTGAGCAAGAGAAGGAAGTAGAATATTCTCTCTCTCTCTCTCTCTCTCTCTCTCTCTCTCTCTCTCTCTCTCTCTCTCTCCTCTCTCTCTCTCACACACAGAGTAGAATATTATGTTACATACACAAGCACATAATTAATTGCTACCAATGTTTGAATAATGCTTCATAGCTTCCATAGTATATTGATACCAATATTCTTTCTTCTTTCAACAGTCCTATAAAATTACCCAGTGTGTAAGAAAGCGAACGAAAACTCATCAGATAATTTAGTTGAAGTCAAACTACTGGTGACAGAGCAAGGACATCAGTGTGCATTCTACCACAAGCCATTCTTGGAGTCATTTCTCCTGCTCCTGTGTTTGCTATGTGGTTAGCATGGAGCTAGAAATCTTGCATCAGGCCTGTCAAACACATTGGAATTAGCAGAGTTTCATATTTCTCTCAGCTTGAGCAACTTTCTGGTAAGAATGTGAAACTCGGGACTCTTTACTTTTTACATCTCTGTGGATTGTAACAACGCACTTCTACCATGGTGCTTGGTAAAAGAACATGTTTAATTCTCCTTAGACTTTTACAGACTCACAAACAACTTTAGCAGACTGAAGTATTTATTATCCTTTAAACTAAAATGTATTTTGTCTTATACACTAGTGTGCTGATTTATAAAAAGAACAGTCTTAGTCTTGGAGATTTCAGTCCATAGCCAACTGACCATGTAGCTTCGGGTGGGGGGGACAGCTTATCATTGCAGAGATGTGGGGAGTAAACACATCATCCATCTCTCTGGGTATGAAAGAGAGGGAGGAAGAGGGCATCCTTTGAGAGCAAATTTTCATGAACCTAAAACTTCTTAGGCTTTACCTCTTAAAGATCCCACTTCTCCCATAGTGCCAGGCTAGTGAATAAGCCGTATTACACGGGCCTTTAAATGACATTCCAGATTTGAGCTAAAGCAGCTGGTAAGGGGTCTTTAGCTGTGATTTCTTAGTTCTTCCAGAATGAGAACATTCTGTTACTCTACTGGACAGCATGTGCCAAGATGTTGCTTAGTAAAACCAAATGGTCTTGGCCTAAAAACAACTCCAAACAGGCAGCCAGGGTTCAACAGAGAGACCACTCAGACAACCTTTAGCATTCAAAACAAAACCAACCCTTTAGACAATAAACCAACACAAATTCCACAGGAATTAGGGAATTAAAATTAAACGCGTGATATAAAACAAACAGAACAGAAATCAATAGATGGAAGAACATTTGAATATTATATGATATTTGAATTGGTAGCCTAATTATAAACATTATTAAAGAAACCATAATGAACAGATTTGAAAATATGAGAAAAACTAAAATCTACATGCCAGAAAACAAATAAAATTAAGATACAAATAATATGTGCAGCAAAATATGTCTATAGTAAAATATTGCTCTTTTTGTTTTGGACAGAGTCTCACTGTGAAGTCCTAGGTGACCTGGAACTTGCCATGTACTCCAGGCTGGCCTCAGGCTCACAGACATCCACCCACCTGTCTCTGCTCCCAAGTGCTGGGATTAAAAGAGTGTGCCACCATACCAGAAACCATATGATTCTTTTTTCAATATTTATTGTATTTATTTATGTTTGCATATCTGTGTGAGTATATACGCACCTGTGGGTTTGAGTGTACACACAGAAGCCAGAAAAGGGCATCTTATTTCTTGGAGCTGAAGCTATAAGTGTTTGTGGAATAGCCGGATGCTATGTGGGTGCTGGAATCTGAACTCTGACCCTTAGGATTGTGCAGCAAGCACTTTTAACCACTCATCCCCAGCTGTGACGCAGAAGGTACATTCACAAAGAAAGGAATGAATGTGTCTGGTGAATACACTTGGAAGTCAAAGATGTGCACCTAAAAATTACAGAGGTATTTTTTTTTACCTTCTCAGATTTCTTGGGGGGCATACTTGATGTTATATGATGCTGGCAGAAGCAAAAGTTTCTGGAGGCAAAACAAACAAACAAACAAAAAAACCCCCCAAAACCCAAAAAACTTATTTCCTTCACCTTAGCTGGATCTATATGAGGAATATGAACTTTTCAAAATGCTTGTTTTTCTTCTTGGGTTAGGGGCATACTGTGCTCCCGTGTTGGAAAATTGGTTTTAAACAAATTTATTTCAAGCAAGTTTTCCTGAAATCAATTTTTGTTTAATGTAATTCCAAGTACACTGACAAAGTGATTTAACTTCCCTTTTATGTTCTGAGTTAAGTGTTTTCTTGGGCTGCATAAAATTTTATGATGGGAGAGATAGGAAATAAGAAGATCGAAATAGAAACAATGGGTATGAAAGCTGTGTGCAGTGGAATGTTAATTTATAAAGCCACACACATGTAAGGATGGTTCTGAATGGGGTATGCAGATGGGACAGACAGAGGGAAACAGTATATGTGAGAAATGACTGAAATGAAGAAAACATATTCAAAAGATGATATAAGGTGGTTGACATCTTGGGCAATAGAAGAGATAAAAAATCTAAGCATTCAACAAAACAAGTCTCAAATGGAATCGAGTAAGTGTGGAGAAATGACGCATGAGCGGAACCAGATTCCATCCTGTTCTTCTGTGTTAGACAAGATGCTGCTTTCAATTAAGAGTTTAACATCCTAACTGGCAAAAATGGGAAGGTGCACTCATAAAAGACGTTCTGTTTTTCTGTAAAACTGCTGTAGGATAAGTTTTATAAGTAATATACACACTTGCTATAGCTGAATCACAATTAATAAACTCTACCTGCTTGAGTACCTGTTTGGCAGTCTTTGTTAGCTGTCTATTGGAAATTGGCTCATTGCTCCCTTTAAGAATTTTACTTTTTAGCTCAAGATTTCCCATAAGAATATTATAATTAGGCTTCAGCCATTGTATATCAGATTAAGTTTGTAAACTATCTTCCTTTTACGTTGTAAGTCTTTCAAGTTTACAGGAAAATGGAAAAAAGAAAGCACATTCAACTAATGATCCTGGCATAACTGAGCATCAACATGTAGAAGAATGAAAATAGATCCATATTAATCGCTATGCACAAAACTCAAATCTAAATGAATGAAAGACCTCAGCATGAAACCAACAATATTGAACCTCATAGAAGAAAAGTTAAAAGTACACTAAAATGCATTGACACTTCTTAAACACAGCCTCAGTGGCACAGACATTGAGAGAAACAATTAATAAATGAGATCTTAAACTGAGAAGCTTCTGTATAGCAAAGGACATAATATCAGCCTATAGAATGGAAAAATATCTTTACTAATCACTAATCCACTCCAAAAACATACAAAGAACTCAGGAAATTAGTCATCAAAAGAACAAACAATCCAATAAAAACACATGGTGCAGACCTAAACTGAAAACTCTCAACAGATGAACCCAAAATGACTAAAAGACACTTAAAAGATGCTCAACATCCTTAGCCATCAGAAAAATACAAATAAAAACTCTGAGATTCCATCTTATCCCTGTAAGAATGACCAAGATTAAAAACACTGCTGATAACTTATGCTGAAGAGGATGTGGGGTAAAGAAAAAACTCCATTGCTGGTGGAAGTGCAAACTGGCACAGCTGCTTTGGATCCTAGTATGGGGATTTCTCAGAAAATTAGGTAACAATCTACCTTAAGACTCAGTGATACCACTTTTGGGCCTATACACAAAAGATGCTCAACCATACCATAAGGACATGTACTCAACGATGTTCACAGCAGAATTATTTTGTCATAGCCAGGATCTGAAAACAACCCAAATGCTCCCCTTTTACACAGATAAATAAATGAGCTGAGGTAGAAATCAGAGAAACATCACCCTTTACAAATAGCTACAGAGAAATCTGCAGATTCAGTGCAAATGCCCATTAAAATCACAGCAAAATTATTCACAGACCTCGAAAGAACAATCCTCAACTTCATAAGGAAAACAAAACTCAGGATAACCTAAATAATCCTAAACAATCCTATACAACCAAGGAACTGCTGAATGCATCACAATCTCTGACTTTAAACTTCATTACAGAGCCACAGTACTGAGAACAGCTTGATATTGGCATAAAAATTGATATGAGGACCAAGGGAACTGATATCAATCCACCTTGGATATCAATCTACATGTCTACGAACTGCAGATTTTTGACAAAAATTGTGAAATGGAAAAGAAGCATATTTAACCTGCTTGTTTATTTTTTACAGACCTTTAACTGTCCTGAAACGGAAGATTTAGGGATGATATTTAGGTAACAGATGAATAGTAGGAAGACCTGACTCAGAGTTCCACCCCAGGCACGGGTAAAGATATGTTCCCATTCTGTTCAGGGGTATGTGCAGGCATGAGGAGTAAAGAAGTCTGTCCATTGACCAAGGGCCATGACTAGTCTTCAAGATTTGGCCACACCAAGTTCTCCTTAGAATCTCAGAGTGCTACATATTAGAGTACTACTCAGCAGTAAAAAACAAGGACTTCTTGAAGTTTGCAGGCAAATGGATGGAAATAGAAAACACTATCCTGAGTGAGGTAAGCCAGACCCAAAAAGAGGAACATGGGATGTACTCACTCATATTTGGTTTCTAGCCATAAATAAAGGACATTGAGC